>NW_004955434.1:8731810-8763422 GCF_000276665.1 Chinchilla lanigera | reverse complement strand
TTAACCCAGCTATTCCCCTTCTGGGTATTTTCCCAGAAGAATTAAAGACATCATACCACAGTGATATATGTGCACCCATGTTTATAGCAGCACAATTTGTTGTAGCTAAATCTTGGAAACAACCCAGATGCCCATCCACTGAGGAATGGATAAAGAATTTGTGGTATTTCTATACAATGGAGTAGTACTTAGCTATTAAAAATGATAAACTGGAGGTTTTTGTAGGAAAATGGATGCAACTAGACACCATACTCATAAGTGAAATAAATCAGACCCACATGTGTAAACATCATATTGTCTCCTTGGTGTAGGAACCTGAAAGACTAGGTAAAACTCAAAACGTACAGTAGATGATAGGAGAGGGAAAGAAATTGCTTAAAGGAAGGAATGACTGGGATGAGGGAAAGGAGAAAAAAGAAAGAAGGAAGGCAAAACATAAGTATGTATATGAATAACTGTTTGCTGTTGTCTGATGGTGTATTGAAATGAAGTTAATGCTCACAATTTTTAATGTTCTGATCGACTTTGCATGCTTGTGTCTGGTAGTCTGAGCAACTGATTTGAAGGTAACAATATGCAATGGAATTACAGTGCTGAACTCCTACCATCTTGTCTAGTGAAACTCTGTATTGTCTCTACTATTTTATTGAAAAATTATTTTCTTATTCTCTTTAATGGTTTGAGCAAGCTTTCATTCTTACATCTGATAATCTGAGCAGTGTAGTTCAGAATAGTGGTATGCAATGTAACAACCACTGTTGATTTGTATTAATTTGTCTTGAGACCCTGTATCACTTGGAACGTTTTTGCTTTGATTTGTTTATGTTCGTGATACCTGTATGCTGCTACTGTTCTATTTTTCTGTTTGTTTGTATCTCATGTACTACTCTCTTTAAAATTAAAAAAATAAGTAAGTAAATAAAAATGAAAAACCCCAGAAGGCAGAATTAGTCATAGTCATAGTAGTTCTAACATTTTTTGCTTGTGCCATAGTCTTACCTTTTCTGATACTCATAATTCCTTTCTACATTCTGTATTTCTCCCTGGGATCATTGTTTATTTTCCTGAAGCATTCCTTTTAATATTTCTTGTAGTATAGCTGTCATGCTAGTGAATTTCCTTTATCAGGAAATGTCTTTATTTTACTCTTTTTGAATTTTTTATTTTGTGGAAAAAAGTAAAACAGAATTTCATAGCAAAATAATAGGAGAATAACAATAATTAATACATTACATGTTGTTATCTTTAAAGTAGTTGCTCAGGTTAAAAGATAGGGGTATAAAAATTTCTTCAATTAATATTAGCACAAACCTTCCTTTTTAATGAACTAAGAGAAACTAATAGTATACTGACTTGCATTTTTCCCTTTCCCTATGGCCCTTTCCCCTTTTCACTCATCCTACTTCCTTTTTCCTTTTGAATAATTTCTTCCCATTTCACAATATCTATTGTACATTTTAGACCTTATCCACTCTTTCGGTTTCTCACACCAGGGAGACAGTACGATGTTTGCACATGTGAGTCTGATTTATTTCACTCATGAGTATGGCGTCAAGTCACATCCATTTACCTACAAAAGTCTCGAGTTTATCCTTCCTTATGGCTGCTTTTGAGGAATGTGTTTGCCCCCTGCTCTGCCCCAGAAGAAACATTTGAGCTGGTCCTCCTAAAGCAGACACTTGGTGCCCAGGCCTCAAGCTGCCTTGAGAGTCACTGGATTCCCAATGTCTGAATCCTCCATGTACCCACCTCCTAGCTTTGACTCATTTGAAAGCAAGTGTGTTCCTTGCAAATGTGGACAAATTTTCACCTGTGCAACTCTAAGCTTCTCACCACCCTGTGTGCTACACCCATATTTTCTCCTTTTGGGACTGAATCTCAGCCTTGGGGAGAGAATCTTCTAAGTTTATCCATTGTTGGGTGCTTTCCTCAGAGCTAGAGTATTCTCTACCAGTATCTTTACAGGTATATAGTTACTCTTGTATTAGAATTAGTAATTCTTTCCATCAAATTTTCCTTGTTTAAATTCCACATGATTTCTCTCTATTGCTTGAGTCCTGACTGATAGACTAACCTGAATTCCCAGGATAAACTCCATTGGTCAGGACATCTTCCTTTATATTATTCAATTAAATTTGCTAACATTAGGTTACATTATACATCTATGTCATAGGAAATAATATTGTGTAATTATGTATATTTTTTACAAAGATTTTTATCTGGTTGCGCCATTAGAGTAGTATTTGTTCATATGATTTGATGTTTTCTCCCCTATTTTCTGAAAAAAAGTGTGTAAGCTTAGTATCATTGCACTAAATATTCAGTGTTATTCAATGATGCCATCTGGGCTTTCTTTGCGGGAAGTTGTTAAATATGAATTAAATTTCTTTAATTGGTTTTGAACTATTCAAATTTTCTACTTCTTCCCAGATCAATTTTGATAGTTTAAATAGATTGTAGGAATCAAGGAGAGAGACTTTTTGCAAATTGAAAGGAGCCAAGAGATGGAGGAAGGGAGGGTGGAGGAGAGAAGCAGGGGAAATAAAAAGAATGAAGATGTATTGTATTGGAGATGTTTGTATTGGAGACTTACCAACTCCCTATGATGAATGCAATCATGATGTTCTACAAGTAGGTACCAATCAAGATAGAAAATAAAAAGTGAGTTTAAGAAACTCAAAAACAATTTTTGGTAATTTTTTATCTTTCAGTAAATTTGTCTACTTCATCTGTGTTAACAAGTTTCCTGGCATACATTTGTTTATAAGACATTCTTATATTCTTAATGTCATTTAGATCTGCAGTGAGATCTTATTTTTTACTTCTAATATTTCTAACTTGTGTCTCCTCTTTATTTTTCTTTTAATCAGTCTTAGTAGGGGTGTGAATTTGCCCTCCACCCCTTGCTTTTGGCTTCATCAATTTTCTCTATTTGGTAAACCACATGTTTGAAGTTCTCTTATCACTGTTATCTTCCACTCTCAAATACAGGCAGTAGATCACACTTCGAGTAGATCTGATGCCTTCAAGTGGATTTTTGTCATTATATTTTCCAGTTGTTGCTGTTATTTCATTTAGGGGGACAGGATCTCACTGTGTAGCCCAGGCTGGTCTCGAACTTGCTGCAATCCTGCTACCTCAGCCTCTCAGGTGCTGAGAATATAGGTGTATATATTTGCTAATTTTTGAGTTGTTCTCAGTAGGAGTGCTAACTTGCCACATGTTATTTTGTTAGAGCAAGACGCAAAAGTCTGAGAAGAATAGTTTTGAATGTTTTGAAATTCCTACATTGAAAATCTTTCTCTGTAGCTTAATATTGGTATTCATAACTTTGGGCAAGTCATACAATTTGAATAAACTTTAGTGTCCTTGTCTATAAAGTTGGAATAATAATACCTTACATTATAACATTTCTGTAAGAATTATGTAATTCAAAGTGAAACTTTTATGAATTATGACCAATTTTCATAGTTACAGTATGCTTCATATTTAATTTCTACAGCGTGCAAATGCCTTGGGGAAAGAGACTGCCTCCTTTATCTTTTCACAATACCTAGCACAGTCCTTGGAATGTATTTTGGTGTCTAAAAAACATTTGTTGATCTCAATCAAAGCTTTATACATTATTAGTTTTAAGTCATACATCTTGACTCCAGAGTAAAGGCAAACTACATGTCACAGTTATTGACAAACATCTGAACTAGTAAATCAATAATTAATGTTTAGCTGTTTATGATCATGTCAGACTAAAGATTTATGCAGTATTATATACAAATTTCCTTCATCCATACAGGATTATTCTCTTTTTAGTCACAAATGGAAAATTGTGCTAAATGGGAGAGGTACCACCAAGTCCAATTTTAAAACATACTGCACAGCCATAGTAGCAAAAGCAGCATAGTGCTGGCATAAAAGCAGACGTGGAAGCCAATGGAATAGAATAGAGGCCACAGAAATAAAGTTATGCAACTATAGCTACCTGATTCCTGATGAAGAGGTCATAAACACATATTATAGAAAAGATAGCCTGTTTAATACATGGGGCTGAGAAAACTGGATATTGATATGTAGAAGCCTGAAAGTAGATACCTATCTCTCATCCTGTACAAAAATTACTCCTAAAGAGATCAAAGACCTAAATATAAGATCAGAAACTTTGAAACCTCTACAAGAAAACAGAGCGGAAACACTAGAGGCACAAGCAAATGCTTCCTGAGTAGGATTCTAACAGCATAGGAACCAATACCAAGAATGGACAGATGAGATCAAATCAAATTAAAAATTCCTGTACAGCAAAGAAAATAAGTGACGGTTTCCAGAATGGCAGAAAAATCTTTGCCCATTTCTCTTGTAAAAAAGGGTTAATATCCAGGCTATATAAGGAGCTTAAAACCTTAACATTACCACCGCTGAAAACTCCAATCACTAAATAGGCAAATGAACTCAAAGATAGTTCTTGTGGTGGTTAATTAATTAATTGTCAGCCTGAGTGGGCCCAGCTGAATGGAGTCAGTGTGGTTCTGGGCATGGAAGACCCACTTAAGAAGGACTGTTGTCAGAAGGATATAAGAAGAGAAAGGAAGCTGATCTTTGAAAGAACTTTGTTGCAGCTGGTTTTCCATGGAGAGGCTTCAGCTCTTCTCATTGGCCATCTCCTGCCTTTTGGCACAGACATTTATGCTGCCAGCGCTGCCTTTCCTAGCCTCTAGCACCCGCCCTTCGGCTTTCTGGCACAGACCCTTCATTCCTCCACGGCAGATTCCTCGCTTCCTGATTCAGACTCATATAAGACATTGCGTGGACAATATCCCAGGCCCTTGGCTGGATTCTTCAGATATCTAACATGTGGACAGATCTCTTGCACTCTTTTGCATTTGATTCTGTGGGAGGAGATTGTCAGCTAACTTTGTAAATTTCTGTGTCCTGCATCAAATTTGTTTGTTTTGCAAAATACTGACTACAGCACTTCTCAAGAAAAAAGATACAAAGGGTCAATAAATACATGAAAAAATGTTCAACTTCTCTAGCCACCAGGGAAATGCAAATCAAAACTATATAAAGATTCCATTTCACCCCATCCAGAATGGCCCTCATCAAGAATGCCAAAAAGTAAAAATGAATTGTGGTAAGGATGTGGGGGAAAGGAACACTTTTCTTCTGTTGGTGGTAATGTAAATTAGTAGAGCCACTATAGAAATCAGTATGGAAGTTCCTCGAAAAACTAACAATAGCGTTGCCATGTGGTCCAGTTATTCCACTCCTTGGTGTGTTCCCCAGAGACTTAAAATCAGCGTACTATAGATGCCCACGTTTACTGTGCTCATCCCACAATAGCTAAGGTATCGAATTAACCCAGCTGCCCTTCAACAAAGGAATTAAAAAGTTGTATACATACACAATGGAATATTACACAACCATAAATAAGAATGAAATCATGTTATTTTTAGGAAAATGAATGAAACTGGAGGTCATCTTGTAAAACAAACTGAGCCAGATCTAGGAAGACAAATATCACACATTTTCTCTCGTATGTGGAATCTAAAGCAAAAAACAAAAACAAAGATGACATAAAAGTAGAAGGTGGCTTTTAGAGAAGAAAAAATAACAGAAGGAAAAAAGGAAAGGCAAGGAAATAATAGAAGGGTGGAAATAATTGTAATGTGTTACTTGTCAGAATAACTAATACACAGTAATGTACTAATGTTACTAATATATACTAATTAAAAATAAAATGTTTTATTATTTATTTTGCTTATTTGTTTCCTTGAAACAAGGACTTACTACGTAGTTCAACTGGCCTCAAACTCACTAGGTAGCCTAAGCTGCCTTTGAACTTACTGTGTTCCTCCTGCCTCAGCCTCATGAGCCCTGGGATAACCAGCACACGCCACCATACCCAGTGAAAAATCTATAAATCATGGGAAATCTCCAGTTTCTGTTTCATGGGAGAAAGCCAAGAGGAAGCGCTCTGATTTTGACAGTGCTGGAGGTTCAACGGTGAGCACATGTGAACAGTCTCCAAAGAGATGTGTCACTGGAGTTCGTCAGCTCTAGGTCTGTGATCACATGCCTTTGAGCTCATGCAAACCTGTCTGTTCTGAGGAATTAGCTAACCAGTCATAGCTGACAGTCATAGGTGACAGGTTTGGGTCTTGTCACCACCCCATCTTTGAGTTTTCCTTGCCACATGCAAGTTTATGTCTCACACCATATTTAAATGAAAGTTCATTCAATCTGGTTCAGTGTTTTCCTGCCTTCACAACCTCCCTAAAGTTTATATATATATATATATATATATATATAAACACACAGTATTGTATTTACCTAAGATTTCCTTTGAACTCATTTTCTTTTTCTTAAAGGAATGGATTTAAAAGAAATTCAACATTACTGTCACAAATTAAAAATCAGTACCCGTCTTCAGGATCACGGAGAAAATAAAACAATTTCATTAAGTGCTAAAGAGGCCATTATCTATGAAAGACTCAGAGCTACAAACCTGCTCTTTTCTCAAAATAAGCAATAGTTAAAGGAGTTCTAAAAAACTATGTAAGTGAGGTTGTTGTATTTAATAAACTAAAAGAACCCAACATATCATTTAAGATGGGGTGATTTCTTTATTGTGTAATTTAATTTTATTTGAAGATCTGCTCACATATCACCTAGAGGCATCTCATGTCCCACACTTGGGGACACACTGGGTTGGAGCATCCCCAAAGCTCCTTTCATCTTACAGCAGCTGTAGTGTCTTAAATATCTTCTCTTCCAAGCATTTTATACTTCCTTCTTCAGTTCTCATTCATGTAAGTGTCCTTGAATTGTATCTATGTACAAATCACTGCTTTTTATCCATGATGACCTCCTCTCTCTGCTGAATGTCATTATAAAATATGTGGGAATTTTATGTAAGAAATAGTAACAAGGAAAATTGCGAGAAGGAGGAAATGGCTGGGAGACAGTGACTCAGACAAAAGTCATCCAGCCTTCTCCAACTGGAATATTTTCGTCTATTTTCCCAAACATTTTCTTTTCACTTCCTTGTACTTTCCTTTGGGGTTTAGTCATATAAAAATAAGCAGGTTCTCCTAAACAGGCCCAAGTGAGGGCAGCTTCAGGGCTCTTGAGAGAAGAATTCATAATGATCTGCCCCTTTAGAGAAAAAGGCAGCTGTGGAAAGAATACTGAGACAACTGGCAAAACTTAAATAGAGCCTATGCATTACTTAAGGAATTATAGAAATATTAATTATCTAATTTTGATAATTTATTTATGGGTATGTAAGAGAATACCTTGGTTTTTTTACTTGTTTGTTTTGTTTTGTTTTGGTACCGGGAATCAAATTCACACCCTTGAGCTTGCCAGGCAGGCGCTGCACTGCTGAGCTATATCCCCAGCGGGGAGAATGCCTTGTTTTTAAGAAGTATATACTAACATATTTAGAGTTAAGAGTATTTTGACTACATCTTGCTATCAAATGCTTTAAAAAAAATAATAAGTAGGTAGATAGATGACAGTTAATAGGTGACATCCAACTGGGTAGGCAGTACAGAAAGAGAGAAAGACAGTGAAAGAGAAGTGGTAAAATGGTAACATTTGGAGAATGTGGGTGAAGGGTATATGAGAATTTTTGTTCTGTTGTAATTTTTAAAGTCTCTGATCATTTAAAAATAAGATGTGAAAAGAATTGCTCACACTGCACTGTAAAGAAAGAAGGAATTAGCTACAACTAATTTTGCAATCTTGTGTTACTCAGGACCCACATTTCCCAGAAAGTCTGGACTGGCTGGAGGAGGAAGGTGTTGGGTGGTGTGACTTGAATGTATTCCCCAAAGTCCATGTGTCGGAAACTTAATTCTCAGTGCTGTGGTGTTGTTGGAAGGTGGGAACTTCTAAGCGGTAATTAGGTCATGGGGGCTCTGGCTTCACGAATAGGTTAATGGTGTTATCACAGGGGTAGGTGGATTATTGAGGGAGTAGGTGATGAAAGCTCTGGGGTTGTAGCTCACGACTGTAATCCCAGCACTCTGGAGGCTGAGGGAGAACTGCCGTGGTTGGAGGCCAGCCTGGGCTGCGCAGTGAGTTGAAGACCAACCTACATAGCAAGACTCTGTCAAAAACAAAGCAAACAGAAACAGCGTTCAGCTCCTTCTTCTCTGCTTTCTGTTTGATCTCTCCCTCTCAAGCTCTCTGTCACTCTCTTGCCTTCTACCATGTGATGACACCACAAAAAATGCTCTTGCCAAGTGCTGATGCTTTGATATTGTTACCAGTTTTGAAAACTGTGATATTTACATTTATTTTCCTTGTAAATGATCTGGATTGTGGTATCTGCTACACCAATACAAAATGGACACAGGCAGTGGAATACCTTGATTTACAGTCCTACCAAGGTTGTATGCAGTGGGACACAAGTAGTTCCCCAAAGGACAAGTAGGGTATTGCACCAGAAAGAAGTGGTGTGTGGGGTTCTGCATGGAAACAACTCCATACCAATCTAAATTAATGAGTACTTGAGCACAGCAGTGGAAGGTTATGAATGTATGACAGCCCATAATTCCTAATTTTACCTTATTTAAATTCTTGTTGCAGACTGAAACATTTTTAGGGTTCAAATTTTTCCTCAGTGTTGGTACCTGAACTTTTATCTTAAAGATAACTACCTTTATCCTTCAATGGAATCCCTCCAAAAACTAGCCAAAAAAATCTAAAAAGAAAAAGAAAACAATGAGTTCATTGAAAGGGGACTTTAGCCTTGCATGGTGGCACATACCTGTAATCCTAGCACTCAGGACACTGAGGCAGGAGAATTGCTGCAAGTTTGAGGCCAGCCTAGGCTACATAGTGATTCAAGGCCAGCCTGAATTACACAGCAAGACCATCTCAAAACACACACACACACACACACACACACACACACACACACACACAAACACAGGACTTTTGAGAAGACATGTTAATTCAGTGAAGAACTAAATAATTGCTGAGTTGCTTAGTTTACCCAACTATTTTTCAGATGAGTGGATAGAAGTTCAAACATGGTAAATGACCTGGAACTACCTGAACTGGGCCACTATTCTGTATATATTTTATCAAGATTCTTAGTATCAAGGAATAAAACAAAATTTATACTGATTTAAGAAAATAAGAGTAGGATCAAGGTGAGGGAGGAGAAGAGAAAGAGGTAGAGGGACAGACAAGACTGTTATTTCATGGTTCATTAAACCAAAATATCCAAGTATAGGTTTAAGTTTCAAGTTGAACTTGATCTGGATGCTCAAAGACTGGTGATTTTCCATTTCTCAGGCTTGAGTTTTTCTACATTGTCTTCATTCTTATGAGATTTCTTCCTAAGTAGGTCTAAGATAACATTAGATCTATTAGCTTATCAACTATTAGCTTATCACATTAGCTTATCAACTTAAATTGAAATAGTGCTTTAAAGATAATTCCAGCTGAAATCTCAGGCCTGACTCTGATTAGATTTGGTCAGCTGATTTTGGAATCTTGTATAGCGTTACAATCCCTCCTTGCAGCAGTGAGTGACAAGAAGAGGCAAAAAGTGGGGAAGAGATCAGCCTTACTTGGATTACATGGACTGATGACAGAAGCTTGATCAGCGTAAGACTGTGGTGCTGTTAACTGGACAAAGGTAAAGGAATGTTAGACAGAAACACAGATGAGCATTGTGCTATGTCTCCTGATACCTGGACCAAGAGCTCTGCCACAGCTCCTGGCCATCCCAATGTGAGTGGCCACTTGAGTCTCTGCGTTAAGAACCTTACCGTTTAACCAAGAAAAACTCTAAAGTCTTTGAACTAGTTATTAAAATTTTGCTCTGAATTGGCAGAACCATGGACAGCACCCAAGCCTGCAAGATAAATTCTTTTTTTTTTTTTATTTTAAAAATAAAAGGAGGAAAACATTAACAGACAGACAACATTTTACAAAATAGCAAAAGAATAGTACAGACAATACGGAGTTACAAACAAAACGGTAGGGAATTAACAATGTTTGTTGTATTGCATGCTGATATCTTCAAAGAGGTTTCTCATGAAAACAGATATAGACATGTAATACTGATTAACCAAGGACTCATTGACAGTTTCTCTCAGCAAAGAAATAGAAGACAGTAGAATAGCCATGGTAACTATCCTGCATATACATACATACAAAATTTCTCCTTCTTTCCCTTCTCTTTTCCCACACCCCAGTTGCCCTTTACCCTTGAGTGCTTTCCTATCATTTCACAATGTCTATCATACCTCCTAGTTTAAATTAACTCTTTCAGGTTTTACACTAGTGAAACAATGTGGTGCTTGCACATGTATGTTTGATTTATTTCACTTATGAGTATGGTTCCTAGTTGTGACCATTTACCTATAAAGGCCTCGAGTTTATCTTTCTTTACAGCTGAGTAATATTCCATTCTATAAAAGTACCACAATTTTCTTATCCAATCCTTGGTGGATGGACATTTGGGTTGCTTCCACATTTTAGCAATTACAAGTTGTGCTGCTATGAACATAGGTGCACATATATCACTGTGATATGATGTTTTTAGATCTTCTGGGAAAATACCCAGCAAGGGGACGGCTGGGTTGAATGGGACCTCTAGACCTAGTTTGCTGAGGAATCTCCAAACTGATTTCCACAGTGGTTTCACCAGTCTGCATTCCCACCAGCAGTGGAGAAGAGTTCCTATTTCTCCACAGCCTCGCCAGCATTTGTTATTGGTTGATTTCTTCATGCTAGCCATTCTTACTGGGGTAAGGTGGAATCTCAGTGTTGTTTTAATTTGCATTTCTCAAATGACTAATGATGTTGAACATTTTCTCATATATTTATTTACCATTCGTATCTCCTTATCTGAGAAGTGTGTATTCATATCAGCTGCCCATTTTTGGATTGGGTTTTTGAATTTGGAAGGGCTGATATTTTTTAATTCTTTATATGTTCTAGATAGAAGCCTTTTGTCTGAGGGACAATCAGCTAAAATTTTTTCCAAGTTTGTGGATTTTCTGCAAGATAAATTCTTATCATCTGAAGCAGGAAGAAATCTTTTCAATAATAGGTTAAGTCTGTTAATTTTATAGATGAGAAAAATAAAGCCTAAACAAGGTTATGTATGACCTTCCCAAGGTTATAGAGAGCTAAAAGTCAAATTCAAGTCTTTAAATCCAAGTCCAAGTTCCTTTGTCCTACACTTTACTATTTCCTAACAATAAGATACAGTGCCAGAGAAGACGAAGGGCAAGTTCAATGTACAGTAGGGGACACGAGTTACTTTTCCTTTTCAAGCATGCATTTCCTTTTATTTTGGCAAATACATTTCCATTTCTCTTTTGAGGAACTATCTTTTCCGTATTGCAGGGAATATATTTTGCCTCTTGTGGTCAAGGGGTATGATGTGTTCCAGGCAGAGCCATTTAGATTCTGTCTCCCATAATATCAAAATGTATACAGTTATTCAAGAAGGGACATGTGGATGAAAGTGATGCATTCATGTACTGGAAAGTAGTACATCTCACAAATTTGAAAATTTTTTGATTTCATATATTCTGGTATGTATATGTGTGACTTTATCTATGTATCTATCATCTATCCACCTCTCTACATGTATCTGTATACACACAAAATGCTTTGTTATTATATATTTTCCTTAATTTTGTTATAACTATTTTTTATTCTTGTACCATTCACCTTCCCATAGCTATCAAGAATTAAGAAGTCCTTAGTCTTTTTCCACTTGGCTAGGTAGTTTATTTACATACTAGAGTTCTGGACAGATAGTACAAAGTAGAATCTAGATTTAAGAAAATAATCACTTTCTCTTTCTAAAATAGAAGTATAAAAAGTCTACTCATAATGGGCTTTAAACTTGTCTTTGCAGCATATTCTAAAGTTATTAGTCTTACACATGGGTGAGCCCATAAATTGCTGAGTTTTGACTGATTTATGTTTAATTCGCAGCTAGCATGACATTACCTTCCATCTTATGGTCTTCAGTTATTCTGAATTCATTCAAAATGTATCATCAATTTTTTGTAGACCACTAGATAGCATTATCCACCATTTATTAATGGAGAGATTATTAATAGAATATACATGGCTATGACCTCAGAAACTAGGACAAGAAAGAAGGAAAAAAAATTGGCATTATGAGTTGTAAAACATTTGTATTGAGGGTCACATAGACTAGAGATTGTGGCTTCTTGGTCTAGTGCTGCCACTAACCAAGTTATCCTGGGGGGATCATACAATTTCTCCAGGAAAGCCAGGCATGGTGGCACATGCCTGTAATCCTAGCTTTTGGGAGGTTGAGGCAGGAGTATTGCTGAAATTTAGAGCCTGGCCTGGGCTACATAGGGAGTTCAAGGCCAGCCTGAACTACATAGTGAGAGCCTGTCTAAAAAACAACTTTTCCAGGCAGTCAAAGTAGCCTCTAACATTCCTTTCAATCCTAACTTCACATAGAATTTCTTCAGTAGTTATGCAATTATTTTTTTCAAAAACTCTATTTTTAATATCTTCATGAAGTAATTATTAATGAGAACGCAAAGATAATGTGTTGGTTGTTCCTTTCTAGATCCTTGAAATACTGTACATTTATGTGGAAATTGATTGCACCTCTCTGAGAAGAGGAAAGTAGATATTTAACTGCAGAACACCATTCATTCTTTTTTTCTTTTTTGGTACTGGGAGCCAAACTCAGAACCTTGCACTTGCCAGGCAGGCGCTGTGCCACTGAGCTACATCCCCAGCCCCTATTCATTCTTGACACTTTCTGTGACCTTGTTTTGAGTGGGCTTGGGCACATACATGTTTGGGCCTTGTAATTGTATAAGGGCTTTGAGGAAAAGAAACTGTAGTATGATGCTAGACTAAAATGCCAAGACCTAGGTTCTGACCCTTACTATATCTTCTGCTAGACATATGGTTTTGGTGAACTTGTTAGATCCCTGCTAAGTACAGCACCTCACCCTTGACCCCACTCCAAGATTCCTTAAACACAAAGGCCCATAGACTCCATGGAAGGACTGAGCCACCAGCTTCAGGAGATCAGGAACATACCTGAAGAAAAGGAACAGTAGGCACTTAAGCTTCCTAACATTTTGGCCCTTTTTCATTTATTACAGACTGGTTTTCTCTAGGGGAAAGAAAGCATGGCCTCCCTCTCCTTTAGACAGTTACGTTAATTTATTCACTCAATCTGCTGCTGCTTTAGAGCCCAACTGGATGGTAGGTAATGTTCTAGGTACTGGAACATAGTAACAAGGAAAAAGTCTGTTCTCAGGGAGCTCATGTTCCAGTGGATCAGATAGAACCACACAATAAACAAATGCACAAATAACATATCAGGTGGTGGTAACTGCTATGGAGAAAAGTAATCTACCTAAGAAGTTAGGGAGTGCCAGGCAGTGGTGGTGATGGTAGAGGCGGCATGTGTTATTTTATAAAAGCCAATGAAGGAATATTTGGTGATACTTGAACAAGTGTAAAAGTCTGGAAAAAACTAATATATATACTTGGTGGAAGGGCAACCACAAAGACGCTGACATGGGAACATGTGTGACATGTTTAAAGACAATCAAAGGAGCCACTGTGCCAGAGTAGGAATAGGGGCAGGACAAAGCACTAAGAGGTAAAAAGAGAAGTGTAGCCATAGCCCAGGCTATGGGCTATCAGACCCAGGATAATGGGTAGCAACTAGACTTTTACTTTGAGGTGACAGGTCACTGGAAAATACCGAGCTGAAAAATAACAGAATCTGACTTGTATTTTAGTAGAAACGCTTGGCTAGTAAGTGCAGGAAGGCAAGAGTGAAGGGAGAGAGACAGCTGATAATGCTTTTAGAATAATCATTATAAGAGATAATGGGGTTTGAACCATGTGATAAAGTTTATGTAAAGCTGCCATATACCGAATATATTTTGAAAGTCATTATTGTTATATGGTGAAGTATTCCATATGGAGATATAAGAAGAAAACAGAATCAAAGATAGCCTAAGATAAGTAGAGGATATAAGAGATCCAGAGGCTGAGATCTGGAGCTCGACAAACTTTAGAGATTAGGGGTTTGGGAACAAATCTCCAAAGGTGATTGAAAAAGAATAGCTGGCAAGATAGGAAGAGGACCAAGAGGTAGTGGTATGCGGGAAGTCTCCTGGAGAAAGTGGAGGAGAAGGTGATCAGCCGTGTCAAATGTTGCTGAATGATGAAGATGAAGCCTGAAGACTGACCATGGTGTCTATCCTTAGAGGTGTGTAGGTGACCTTGACTGGAGTCATTTTAGTGGAATGGCGGAGACAAATATTTTAAAAATGCATGTCACTGAAGATATACTTAATTCTCATTTCCAGTTTTAAAAATTCCAAAGACAGACTTTAACGAAGTCAGGCCTTTTCTGGTCAGGTGCCCATCTTTAGACAAGCAGTTATGGCCCCCGTGGAGGGCAATGTAGTGCTCAGTAGTAGATCCATCGACAGTGGGGGATCTCAGGACGTCTAAAACTATGGGCATTACTGAGATACATATGGAGATGGGGGAAAAGGCGGTTCTTAGGAGTAAGATGAGACCACCATAGATCTCCCCTACACTGGATCTGTCACCTAACTTTCAATTATTAAAAACAGTTGAAAGTCCCAGTTTCACAGAAGCAGTGTCACAATGAGATCAAATGAGAGGATGTGGTCAATGAACTCTGCACATACTGTAACTTCAATATTAGCCTAGTCTCTGATCACAACAAGCATAAAGGATTACTATCACGTTTCTAAGGTGGAAGGCTGTACCTTTGTGGCATCTTTCCAGCCTCACTCTCTGGCTGTGCTGCGCCCTGTGGGAAAGCTGTAGGCATTTGTACAAAAACAAGTGAATCTGGATATTCTGACTAGTATAAGAACAACACATTTTTTCCTCCCACATTTCTATGTTGTGAGTTCTAGAAAAAGCTGCTGTTAATATCTCATAAAACAAAGTAGAAGAATGTATCCCAAGAGGTGCTAAAATAGTACAGAAATATGCAGCTCAAAAGAAAAATAAGAGATCATTGCCAAGGAGAGAAAGGAAAGAAGCAAGCAAAAACGTTTCCTTTGCTTTTTTCTTCTATGCATCTGTATGCCTTGGGGATTTAAACTTGTTCATTCTTTGTAGTTCTAACAAACCGTTTTAAATTTGAAGTGTTTTTTAAAATAAAAATAGATCTTGAAGAACTCTAATCTCAGATGAGTTCAATTATTCCTCTGCTGTTTGTTAGATATTTAAGAAGGCTTATTAATTCCTTGACACAAATAAATACTATTTGAAGAAAGATCTGAGGGAATTTTGTTCCTATCCACAAAAATTAAGAATTTTTAAGACGTCTGACTTGAGTTGAAGATGTACTATTTTGTTTTACATTAAATGAGGAATTCTTTGATAAGTATCAGAGCATGTATATATTACATTTTTCTGTCATAGCCTTGTTTTTGAAACCAACCATGCAAATCCAGATAAAAGATGTTGAAGCTTTTGAACCTCAGGCGTAGGTTGAGTTTGTATTAAACTGGACTTCATTCTCATTTGTGTTTACTCTATGCTGATGATTTTTGTATATCAGAAATGCTTATGACAGGAAAGATGGATAAATTCTCATGGTCTTTCTCTGTAATTCTTACATAGAGGATGCAGTTTCCACTTAGGACACTCAAAGAACTAGTTCATCTTACTACATCACATGGCCTGATAATTCAACATTTCCTTTGGATCTCTAGGTAACACAATCTAGAAGACATAGTTGTGTTTACCACACAGGCTATATAAGGAGGCACTCCCAGCCTCCTTATATTTAGGTAAGACTGTGTTACTAGTTTTGGTCAATAAGCTGTAAGTAAAAGTAACATGGTACTTAGGAGTGGATATAGCGTCTCTGGCTTATACTACGTGGAAAATCTTGAATCTCTAAAGCAGGCGAATTGTTCTAAAGAGTTGTCAGCACAGTCTCATATATTACAGGAGCAAAAATATAAACATGTCATCTGAACATGTAATATTACAGGGGTTGATTTATTATTATAACATAATTTAGTTAGTATGGACCAAAACACACAATGTCCTTTCAACATTTTCCCTGTGGTATAAGTGAGGGTGTCATTGTTGTTTTGCTTTTGTTGTGGTTTTGGGTCATGCAGTTAAAGAAACCTAAGTACATACACCAAGGTTACTGTTATGGTCCTATGCCTGGCTTTCTTGCTGTCTCCAGCTTTTGCTCACTCCAATCCAAACTTCAAGCTTCTGCCAGGGCAGTCTTCTTACAACTGTAGATGGATTATTTACCTATTTTCCACTGTATGAAGTGAGCTCAATATCTTTCCTAACTCCATTGGCTTTATCTCCCTTACCGTCTTTCCTCTAGGGAACATTGCTACTCTCAGTTTCTCTACCACATTGTATACTTTCTGTGTTCTGAGGATCTGACCACACTATTCCTCATTCCGGGAGAGTTATTCTCCTTGCCTGTTTCTGCCTTAAAATGTTAACACCCTGTTTCCTGTAAAATCAATTTCCAATGATAGCTGAGGCTTTTCGCTAGTTGCCTAACCTGTGATTTGTGTTTCTTTATCTCTGCCCTCACTTCTACTGCTTAAAACTCTTTCCTTTAGTTTAGACCTCTGTATACCTAGTTATCTTTCTTTGTCTAGGTTTTTTGAAATAAACACCAAAGTTATGTTAGTCTCTGTATCTTTCAGCTTTTGACATTTATTAACACAAAGCATCACATAGGGTTAAGGTTAATATGAGATTTTGTGTGGGATATTGTTTCTACAAAGTTTCAGCAACTCCTTCTGCTGCCCTGATTAGGCTGTGACCAACATATAGAAGTTGACGGGGTACAGTGCAAGAGGGAGGCTGGGCAGAACTTCAACTCTGGGTTTACGTCCCAGTTCCCCCACTTACTAAGATTGTGTAACTATGGTGAACCTCATTTTCTCCTTATATGTTAGGGATGATCAGATTTAACTCTCAAGAGACTTGGTACAGGACACTGGGGAGCCGCAAAAGAGAATAATCAGATTTGTTTTCCCCACTAGTAACTCAGAGATCAAGCAGGGAAGCCAGACTTTTTTTTTTATGGTGCTGTGGTTTGAACCCAGAGCCTTATGCATGTGAGGCAACAACTCTACTGCTGAACCACATCCCTAGCCCTGGAAACTGAACTTTTGGCATCAGTTATTTGAAAATTAACCTGTTGGCGAAGATGAGATTTTATTTTTTTCAAGATGTTTTTATTGAGGCATAATATTTCTACATTTAGAAGAAAAATTACCAAAGTGAATTTAAATTATATATGTCATTTGAGGAAACAAGCTTACTTTTAATAATTTTCCTAACAAGTGGGTCAACTATACCCATTCTAAATTCAAATTCAACTAAATTCATTTTGGGTAAAAAAGAAAAAAATCCAGAGCTCAGTAAATTCGCAAAAATTTTTTTCTTCCTGAGAAAGTGGTATAGTCATGTATTTAAATCTTTAATGTATTAAATAGTCTTAAGTGGTTTCCCTTATCTACTTTTTCTTTTATGAGACAGGATCTTTCTTTGTATCTCAAGCTGGCCCTGAACTTACTAGACAGCCCGGGCTGGCCTGGAACTTGTGGCAGTCCTCTTACCTCAGGCTTCTGAATGCTGGGACCACACCCACATATTTTTTCATATGCTTAAAACAGTTTTAAAAAATAAAGTTTTTGTCACATGGAAGTGGAATTTAAAACTATAAACTATCTGGAATACTCTATGAATTTGAATACAGGAGACACTACTTACTAGCTCTAGATTTTTTTCAAAATTTTTCTTTGCAGATATTAATAGCTACAAAATATATATCTTATGAAGAACTTACATGATTACATGACTGCACTAACTTGTATGATATCCTGATTCTGAACTTTTTAGTTTTAAAATTAGAAATGGAATATTCACTTCCAGACTGTAGCTGAGTTGTTGGGAGGCAATTTTTATAAGGGTTAGAAATTTATGCTGCTCTAAGTGTAGATGCTACTAATGTGACATATCTCTTGCTGTGTGAAAATTTACAAAAATTATGTGAGAAATTAAATATTAGATATAATTAAGATATATTAAATATCACTTAAATCTCAAAGGCAGAAACCTTTAAGCTATAGCCTCTAAATTAGAAATTATAATAGAAAATAATGTTTTAAAACTTGAACTACGTGGAAATTAAAAACCATAATGAAACAACAATCTTCTAAATAATGAATGTGGAAAATATAAACTCTTTGGTGAGGTCCCATATGAAAGTTATATGATTCCATAATCAACATTTATGTGCACATAATCAGGGTAGGATAAACTTCAGTAACAACAAACCCAAATTTATACAACAAAAGGCTATTTCTACCTCAAGCTCCATGCCCAAGGTAGAATAATCATATAGTTTATCAAGTCATTTTGGGATCTAAACTCTTGCAGACTTCAGTTCAGCATGGTTGTGATTGTTGAGGGAAAAAATCAAAAGAACATGATCATTATTACATAGACCCCTGGAGTTTCTGCCCAGAATGATCTAATGTACTTTGACTCATGGGTTGTTTTTCATCCCCCAAAGCAAGTTATATGGCCATATTACTTCAAGGCATGTGAGGAAGTGCATACTGCTGTGTGTTAGCAGAGATTAGAAATATCTGTAAGTGCCTCCCATTATAAGTACAACATGCAAAAGAAAGAGCACTGGTTGATGTGGGGAGGCCACTTAGAGCATCAGCTGCTTCTATGTCACTTTCACAGCTGGCCTGGAAGTGGCTTCTTGTCTGTCTCCAGATAATGAATGGGTCTGATGAGACACTACCTGTGCTCACAGGTATTGGGTTAGGTTCTGGTTGTTTGAGTAGCTAGGTTGGCTGGCTGAATGTATGAGTTTGTTGGAAATGATTTGTTCCTGGGTTCTTACATCCTAGGCAAATACTGACTAGGTGAGTAGACAAGTAGGGATGTAGAATTAGTAGGGAATCATATTAGAACTGAAGCTGTGGAGGAGACTATTTAAAAAAGAGAGTGGGAAGTCATATTAGATCTGTAGCTGAGGAGATTGTTTTAAAAGACCATCAGATCTGGATTGGAACAGGAAGCAAGGAATCATATAAAAGCTCCAGAGGCTTGGCATTAGAGACCTGTGGCATCCAGGGAAAGGTGGGCTCTACCGGAGCACAGTAAGTCCAGAAACAATGAAAAAAACAGTACAAAAGGGAGCAGAAAAGAAGGCCCTGTGTATGGAATAGGCTGGACTCAGGAGGTCGGCTGTTTTCTACAGCCTGAAGTCTAAAGAAGACGTAAAGTCACCTGGGTCCCTGTGGGAGAGTGTCTTGCATGAAGCTATCTACTAGAGAGAAAATTTCAGCATCTCTTCCACAGCTCAGCAGTACTTAGAGTCAAAGACCAGTTGAGATGCGGAGTGAGGTGCTGGAAGTGAGATCAGTGGTCATTTCTAAGCAAGAATGAAGAGTTTAATTTCAATTCAACATCAGCTGAGATTCTGGCTGGGACAAGATATAAAACAAGTACTTGCAGTACTATAAGGAAATGGAATATGAGGTACAAGATAGTGTGAAAATACAATGGAGGAGGGGCTGGGGGTTTAGCTCAGCGGCACAGTGCCTGCCTGGCAAGCACAAGGTCATGAGTTCAATTCCTGGTACCAGAAAAAATCCCAGAAAAAAAAAATGCAATGGAGGAACACCTGGATGTGTCTTGGAGACTTTGGAGTGTGTGATGGGAGATTGTTTAGGGATTACTTCCTGGGGGAAATTAGACCCACATTAAGGGAAACACAAGTGATGGCACAGAGGTTCCTTGCAGGTATAAGGTACACCCTGTTCAGGGAACAAGGCAGTAGAGTGAAAATCAGGGAGCGTAAGTCAGTGGGCACATTTGCTGAACCACACACTGTTCACTGCAACTGGAACTAAGAACAAATAAAGAGGAGCTGGGAGTGAACTGGGGAAAGAAATCAGGGCCCATGAAATGCCATGAAACGTCTTTGCCACCATGCAAAAGAATTCAGATGTTTTCCTATTTTCATAGTTCGTTCCAGCTGCTATAAGACACTATCACACACTGGGTAACTTATAAATAATAGAAACTTATTTCTCACAGTTCTGGAGGCTGGTAAGTCCAAAGTCAAAGTATCAGCACATTTGGTATCTTGTGTTCTTTGCTCCATTGATGGCATCCCTGGATATACCTCATGGGGCGGAGGGGCAAGTCTTTCCCACCCCTTTTATAAGGACACTATTCTCATTCATGAAGGTAGAACCTTCATGATTTAATCTCTTCCCCAGGAGTCTCCCATCTTAATACCCTACAGCAGGGATTCAGTTTCACTATTTTGGAGGGTTATGTTCAAAGCATAGCACCTATAGTTCAGAGGTCACAACCAGGTAAACCTTATATAAATTATTTGGCCAACATGCATCATTTTTAAAAATTGAAAAAAAATGTTTAAGAAGTTGGAGGTTTCACATATTTTTAAAAATCTAGATTTATGATTTTATAGAAAAAAAATGAGAAGATCTAGCAGTTCTGGAGCTATACTCAAGTATGGTAGGATTACCTGGAGGCCAACATTAGCGGCCCTCCCTTGAAAGGCAGATCCATTTTCAGTTCCCCTAAGTCCCCCTTAACAGTTTTTCTTTCTCTCCATTTACTTGTGTAGCCCTTATAGTGGAGACAGTAGCTGCAAAGGATTCAGATACCTGCATTCAAAGTTTGAGCTGCCCAACGTGCGGTATGTCCTTGAGAAGGTCATTTGGTCCTTCTTGTCTTCAGTTTTCTCAGCTATTAAATCTAGATTAGTTTATTTTGAGGTCTCTTTCTGCATCATCATGCTATTATTCTATTACAAGTAAAAGTGATTAAAGCTACCATATCAATTTGTAGTTTAAAATTTTTTCATGTAGATTTTTCACAGTCCATTTGAGATAAATATTATGTCCTTGCTTGAACCAGTGAATAAATCCCAAAGAGGCTAAGAAATAAATCCTTTGCTCCTTTCCACATGCTATTCCATGATGATGTACTATGTACTTCAATTTTCTCCTTGCTAATATTCCTCAGAGCTGGTGCCCAATGACTACAATAATGAAATGCAACTGGTTAGTAGATACGAGCTAAAATGTGTGAAATACAATTCCAAGACAATGGGACAGATTCTGTATTTTAAAAAGCTGGCTGTACACAATTTTTATCCTCATGCTTCTTTTTTATTACTCATGCATATTGACCATACAAAACAATGGGTTTCACTGTGACATTTTCATATATGGCTAACCACATTTTGATCATACACCTGACATTTTGGCATCCTGGGCAAAGAAGGAGATAAACATCATTCACAAGATTTTCACTCACCTATTCTCAGGCAATTTATTCAAGCATGAAATCTTTAAAGTGCCTTTGTAATCCAGTCTGTAAACAAATTTTTAATCCCCCAATGCAATAAAGCTGAGAGTAGTCAGAGCATGTGTATGCAGGGAAGGCAAATGTCACTGGCTCCAAATATGCCATGGACTTTGGCTCCTCTTTTGTATCCACGTGAAGGAAAAGCGAGCCAATCTTTGATGACTTGTTTTCTTTGCAGCACCAACAGGGTGATCAGTGCCGGCACTGCAAAGTCATGTCCAGCAATCAGATGTTTTGCGTTGTGCACAGGTGAATTTGGAAATTGTTGGAAAGAAAATGCTGCTCTGCAAAGGAATTACAGGAGTCTGGCTTTATTCATTCATATGTGACAGAAAGATCAGTGCCAAGAGCTTATCTTTCTTGTTCACTGAAGAAGAGTATGTGAACTGAAACTTAATTGAGATAATGATGTTAACTAATCCAAGGGAAGGCTAGGGAAGAAATAGGATTAGGATGTGGCCGCATGTTCCTCTATTGGGGAATAGAAGGACACTGCTTAGATGTCTTTATCACTGTTTATGAGAAGATTACTGATTATTACAATGATCTTGTGAATTAAGATAAGTGGTACACATTTTGGAGAAGAACCTTTGTATGTCTGATTTGTTGATTGCCAGTATATCCCGAACTGAATAAAAGCCCAAGCTCACATTTCAGACAATTAGCCCCCCTCACTTTCTCCTGGTTACTCCAGGGACTGACCTCCAGACCAACAAATTTCTCTGTTTTTAACCATGGTCCTACTCCTGCCTTCTCTCCAGGAATCACCCTCTTCAGTAAACCACCAGCACGTCACACAGCTTTAGGGGAATCAAGTCCCTTTAACTTCACTGTGGAGAAGCTTAGGGTATAACCTCTCTACAGGCAGAAGATAGATAGGAACACACACAGCAAAGTTGTAGGATGCAAACCTGAGACAATTTGACATAATTTTTACTTCTTTGATCCAAATTCTTTGACTGAAGACATGCTAAGCAATCTCTTCTTCTTTTTTTTTTTTTTTAAGCAATCTCTTCTTGAATTTGGGAAAACCGGTGCCCTTTCTGAATTCTCAGGGCAATCTGGATTTTATGTCAAAGCTGCTTTCTTTGTGATCACTTGACATTTAAGCTTATTATCCCTTTTCCTGGGCCCCATAGCCGCTTCTTGCTCTGGCCTCTGAAAACGGTTCACAGTGCTTTCTCTAACAGTGTGCTTTTCATTCCTTTAACCCCAACTTACTTTGTGTTTGAATCCTGTTTATTTTCTTCTCCCTCATTATTCGCTCTTACGTTAGTCTTCTTGATTGGGTGGCACTTCTTTCCCATAATCCTTTCCTCTGACCTTGAGATGCTGGATTTTAATCATGGTACTTTTTTTTTCTGAAGGTAAATTTCTCTTTCTTGGTGTTGAGATTTTTATTTTTTAATTTTTTAAGTTAAGTTTATTGGTACATTTTAGGTACACATAATGATCATATTCATCATTGGGCATTTGTGCCTGTACATGATATATCCTGATTCTTTTTTTTCCCCATTCTTCTACCCTCCCTTCAACCCCTCTTCCCCTTCCTTTTACAAAAGCTTTGTTTCCATTTTTTCCTGGAGGGCAAATTTCAAACTCATTATGAATCAGAATTTTCTTTTAAGGGAGAGAAGAGACTTCTGATAAAATTGAAAAAGTAAATTCACATTTTGACATATTTTCTGTGCTCTAAAATGTAGACAAGACCAATATAATGAGAAGAAAGAGAAAGTATATTAAATTGAACTTTTTTCAATTGTACTTTTTGTAGGTTAAGGTGGTAAAATTTTGATAATTTTGTATAGTGCATCTTAAAGTATTAACAGACAGAGAAAATTCAATAAACATCCTTTTATATTAGAAATGAAGTGGTAAATGGTGGGAGTTGCAAGATTGCTCAGTTGAGTCTAGAACTGGACAGTCTCTAGTACCCAGAGACTCTAGAACATCCCTCAGAAATTGGAGGACTAGAGGGCAGATACTAGAATGCAGTTCAACAGATCAGTTGTCACCGCAGTGTTATTATGTAGCTCCTTCTGAAAGTGGCTCACCAACTAAATGTTTCCAGGTTCTGGGTTGCTCATCTCGCCCTCTGGAGCTGGATTCCAGGTTCTTCTCATCTCAAACAAAGAAGTGAATAAAATCAACAAAAAGCAGTGGCCAACTTTATTCAAGAACATAAAAGTAAAGAATGAGGGAGAAACTGGCTCTGCAGAGTGAGCTTGGGGTGAGTAAAAGGAGAAAAAGAAAAAAGAGGATACCCTGGAGAAAGCAGGGCAGGCTATCATGAAGGAAGTCACAATAGTAAGCTTTTCTTGGTCTTCGTATTTTTCACACTGTACAAATCTCGAGGAAGCCCAAGAGGACTTCCACCGATGGGTCCTGAAAGGTGGAATACAATCCCATGTCTCAGGCTCTGTCAGGTCTAGGCCATCCTATTGAAAACCTGCTGGAGTTCTCATGAGGAGTCTGTGTGCAACTATTCTGCGCATGTGTTCCAGGATTGCCAAGCCCTAATTTCCCATCTCATCAGAGGATTTTCCTTTCTTGTTTTAAAAGAGGTATAAAGGGGTTTATTAGGCAGAAATTTAAAAATACACACTCAGAGAGACAGAGAGAGATGTACTGTAGTTTGGAGACAAAATATTTATGGTTTTGGCAGTGGAGTTTGTGAATCCACAGGAAGTTTCATCTTGTTCTTGGTTGATAGGGGGAAAAAGATGTTTCATCCACAGAAAGATAATGGCCCATTTTACAGGTTAAAGGCATGAGCTCCACCAATTTTTAAAAATGGTTGATTTGAGATATTTTGCCTAAAAATATTCTTTGAGCTCTAGCCCAGTCCGTTCCTTTATTTTAAGATCAAGTTTCTGCCCTTTACTTTATCAAGTGGGGTAATATATAGACTTAAATTGTCTTTAAGGAGTTTGAGGTGTAATAAACCTAGAAGAAGAGGCATAAACACACCTAGGAATGTCCTGGAGTTACAGTCTTCTTCATAGTACACTATTTAAAGTTATGATTTTGTTTCCTTTCTACCTATCTTTATTTCTTCTTTCTACCTGATTCCTGTTCCCCCACCAGACTTCCTTACCTGCCCCTTCCTTTTTGTTTCATTGTTTTTGAGACTATATCTCACTATGTAGTTCAGGCTTCCTTGAACTGACTATGTAGGCCAGGCTGCCCTTGAACTTAGACTGGGGTTATAGAAGTATGCCACCACATTCGGCAGTATCCCTTATTCTGAAGGGGTGTAGAGGGACTGAAAGTCTGCCTTCTCACAATTGCTTCAGGCTGAGGAAGGACATTGATCTGCCTAGCTATGGATCCCAAGTCCCACCCTGACTGATCTAAAGGAGACAAAGAAAAAGGGGTTTTGTTGTTCAATAAGCCATCATTCTTCGATAGTCTGGAAAAGAAGATAAGAACATTAGCAAGTTATTGATGCCTAAGTTTCATTTTATAATCATGTTGAATAAGCAGAGACCAAAAGTTAAAATGTAGAATCTTGGTGAATATTAGCTCTAAAAAGTTTTAGAAGTCAGACAACATTAGGTAGCATTTGTTATAATCCTTTTATCTTTACTATTAACCTCTATTTGGATGTTAAGAACATACAGACTAGTGAAATCTAATATCCTCTTATTTTAATTATAATGGGAGTCAAAGAATGTACTAACTGTACCTATGTTTTGGTGACCACTGGGTCATTAAAATTTTTACTTCAGGGGCTGGGGATTTAGCTCAGCGGCAAAGCGCCTGCCTGGCAAGCTCAAGATCGTGAGTTTGGTTCCCGGCACCGGAGGGGGGGAAAAAATATTTTTACTTCAGAGCTTTAGTTTTTAGACCTGAAGACTTTTGGTAAAGACTGGTTCAGACAATATAATCATAGAAAATTTGAAGTGGATATCAGGAAGTTAGTTTATACCACAAAGGTAAAAATGTTTAGTAGCTAGAATACTTATATTGGCATTTTTATCTTATAGTTACACCTATACAAGAAGCCCAATCTTGTACTTGAAAGTACATTAGAGTAACAATTCAAATGTACTAAAAGAGGTGAAAGGACACATTTTTGAAATAGCTAGTGGGACTGAGAATCACAGTTTTTATGCCTGTAAGTGGTAAATGTAGCTAAAAACTGCCAGGAAGGGCTGATGTATTGTTGGAACCCTTTTTCATACACAGCCTAGCTTTCTGTTTTATTGCTATTACTTTAATTATTTTGTCATATTTTCCTGATGGGTGTTTAAAACCAAGTCAAAGTAAGACCCATGCCAATCAAAATTATCTCTGTATATTGTATATATATTACAGTTGAATGCACCAAAAATTGTTCAGGTTCTTATGTACAATGAGGAAAGACTTGTCAAGCATACATCCCTAGTAAGTAGTAAGTAGCTACGTTTATTGAAGATCATAGGATGGTAACAACAGGAATAGGCAAAAGGGAAAAGGGAGGAAAGAGAGGGTGAATAACTCAGATTTCAACATTTAAAGTGTCAGACACCTCTGACTCTAGGTGCCTCACACTGCGTCTCTCACTGGTGTCAGTGAGGCATGGTGACCTCCTAGGCTTTTGTTATTTTACTTTGTACCTCTTTTAGGAAAATAGACACATGGATCACCATTAGGGTAGTGTGTTTGCAGTTGAATGGAAGGAAGGGAATGACTCACTCAGCTCCTTTATTTCTAATATATATATATATAGCAGAGAGAGAGGGAGAGACAGAGAGAGAGAGAGAGAAGTAAGACTCCTCAGGGGTTACTTTTGGGACCATGTGAAGAGCATTTTAGCTTCTCTTGTTCTTTCCTCTACCAGTTGTATCATTTGCCAGGAAGAGTCACAGTCTTGCTTGACCATATGGCTTCCTTTAGAAGCATGGGGAACATTTCCTGTTTAGTAACCCTCCTTTTTGCAGAATGCACATTGTTGATTCTTGTCCTCTGAAGGGTGAAACCCCAGGGCATTTCTACACTGTCCTTACAAGGCTGTGAACTGGACTGGGGTCTAGAAGACCAGGTGGATACAACTTCAAAATTCTCAGAATGAAGGAAAACCAAAAAAAGGAGAAAGAGAAAATGAAAATAAAATCCATTACATTTAAAATAAGCATTCATATTAATAACAGTAAACATGAATGTTATCATAAGAAAGATGACTTCATTACAGATAAGATCAATTTACAATAAATTGTAGTGATAAACGCCCAAGTACACATCATGCCACCCTAATAAATATTAACACTTTGCCATATTTCCTGTAGATATGTGATATTTAAGGAAAAACATAGATACAGGCAAGATATTTGCCTTAGTAATAAAGATTACATTAATTACAAACAATGAAAGACCCATTAACAAAGACACTGTGCTCCCGGTGAAGCCTCCCTACCCCATAATCATTTTCCCAAGGAAGGTGGGATTGAGCAAAAGGGATTATGACAGGTGGTAGGGTAACATCTTTTCCACTGTGACCTCCCCCCTTAATTTGAATAGAAAATGTTTAAGGTATTCAAGGAAAAAAAGGAAGGCATAACAGTTATAAAAATAAGAATTGAGCCAGGCATGGTGGTGCACACTTTCGTGCAATCCCAGCACTCTTGGAGCTTGAGACCGGAGGACTCCAATCTGAAATAAAAAGAGTAAATGAGAAAGACTGGAAAAATTTTTCAAATAGTCTTTTAAATAGAAAATTTGATATTTGCAAAAGGAATTAAGAATTGGAAGGCAGTACTTAAGAATTTACTCAGAACACAGCGTGGAGACAAAGGTGTGAAAACGTCAAAGTAGGCTGAAAGGGTAACGGATTTTAGGATGAAAGAGGCTGCACTGGCTGGTATGCACACTTTGATGGTACATTATGATCTCCATGTACATAAATTTTAAAAGCAGTGCTATATTTAAAGAAAATCTACATATGTAGTAGGATTATGCAAAGCATGCAAGAAAATAATAAGCACCAAATTCAAGAAAAGCTCTTTCTTTTCTGAAGTAGGAAGAGGATAGTGTAGCGGGAGGGGATCAAGGAGAAAAAGTGTCACACTACCACCGCCTCACAATCTTTTGGCTCATTCCATCCTCCTTAGAAAAATGTTTATAGAATGAGGACAATTCGCCAAGACACAGACTAATGCAAACTTGTTGCTATATGGTCTTTCACTGTGTACAATTAATACAGTCTTCAATATCATAACAAACATGCTAGACATATCCTGTAAGCATAAATCTAAAAATATGGCAAAATGTTCAGATTTATTGGGGGTGACTGAGCACTCAGTATTTTAGTCTCATTAGACTCATTGTAGAATGGAAATATTTCATTTGGAAGAAATTTTGAAATAAAGAATAAGAAGCCCTGATCCTTGTCTTTAATAAATTTAATTTTGTTATTTCAGTCTAATAAAAATTTAAGTGGTGTACATAGTTATCATGAGCATTCAGGGTGTTAGACCTGGAATTAAATTGCTCGGCATCTTCTCCTAACATCTCAACTATCAGCTGTGTGACAGTTGGCAACCATCTCTATGCTCTGAGACTGCACAGATGGTTGCCTCACCTGGCCATAACTCATCAGGTGAGCTGGAGCAAGATGGAGGCCGAGTAGGGCCACCACTATTCACGTTCTTATGGACTTAAGTTGAAGAGGTATTCATGTACCAAACCAACCTCACAAGAGCTAAAAATCAGGTTAGAGACCACGCAGTGCCTGCTTATAGTGTAACAAAATGAAAAGATACATCAAAGAAAGCAGAGAGTCAGCCATGGTAATACAGGCCTGTAATCCCAGCATTTAGGAGGATGAGACAGGAGGATCTCCACAAATTCAAGGCCATCCTGATGCACCTAGTGAGACCCTGCCTCAAAAACAAAACAAAACAAAACAAAACAAAGGAAGGAAAGAGTAGAGAGCATCAACCTTCTTCCAACTACTCTTGTAGTTGGAAGAAGTCCAGCATGGAGAGAATTCCTGCTTAGAGCAGGGAGAGAGAGTTAAATCCAGGCCTTAGTCCTGAAACACAGTACCTGGATGCCACTGTGAAACCCCTACACCAAGCCACTGGAAATACTTTGGGACAGGTGACCTGCAGTCTCTACCACTCTTCCCCAACTTCCTAACCTTCGGTGGCTTTTGGTTTTGTCTTTGAGCCCAGTGCCAGGCCCATCATGGCCGAACTCAGTACCTGGTAGACAGTGAAGTCCCTGTACACAGGCCAGAGCTTGCACATGGGACCTCTGGATTTTCCCTGGAGTCAGATAGACCTGTGTGCCAGGGGGAGATAGACTCAGGTTTCAGTATGCATAATTTCTAGTTTTGGAGTGGGTCCTATATACACCTGCCCTCCTCCTGAGGCAGTACTAGCCCCTGTAGCTATGAGACTCAGGTAGACTCAGTTTAGCATCAGCCTTGATGATGAAGGGACTGTTTCTACCACCATCCACCAACCTTGGGTAGCACAGCTATCAATATCCCAGTCCTTACAAATAGGGTTCTAGCTAGCCCACCATATCCATTGTATAGTTCCTTATAGCTATGAGATGCAGGCATAACTCAGTTAGCATTACCGTAGGTGGTTAAGGCACTGCCCTCACCACCACTATCCCAATCTTAGGTAGCATACGATGGGGTAAGACCCATTTGCTGGGATTAGAACACAGTAATAAGTACAAAACTTTGCCCTGGCACTTAGTGTTGGGCTTGTAAAACCTAAGACTTGGATAGATTATAACTTTCCCTGTCCCCAGTCCTTCCTGTGAAAGCAGCCCCTAGAATAGCTCCAGCACCAGGGGAAAGCAAGCAGCCACAGTCTATTGGACTTCTCTTCCAGATAGCATCACCTGTAGATGACTGCAGCAGTCTTGGGCTTTGGTAATAGGCAACTCATAGCAATATGGGCTTTGCTCCTAATCAGTGTAGTGCTGATCATGGCAGGCTCTTACAGTGTGATACAGCTTGGTGACACTGGTGACCACAGGTGCGAAATGGACCCTGGCGCTGAGCCATCCATAGTGACTCTGCTCAGACCCAGGTAAAATTCTGCAGGGTCTGACCACAGGCCAGTAACTGCAGCCAAGGCATCTGGGCCTACTCTGCCCCAGGGAGAGGCTTGTGGGGACAGATCTCTCTTGTTTAGGAGCTCTCCTGTTTCTTCTGAACAACATACCAGCACTACATCTGGGACAAACCTGGACTTAGATTACACTCTCAAACTAAAAAAGTGGTAAAACACCATCAGCATACCCCCATCAAATCTGGAACTAGGCATCATTCAGTATTGAAATCTTAGAAGTGACGATAGTCTCAAAGAAAAATAAGCAGCCTGCTCAGAATTTCTGGAAAGTCAGGAACAAATCAAGCCAGACTAGAAAGACTAGAATATTAATCGTTCAAAGTCCAGATGACATCTCCCATGAACAAATAATAACTTTCAGAAAACCATAACCTCATCTAGTTCAAACTCATGCCTGAAAATGACAAGGTAGTAATCAATATAGGAAAATTCTCAGATAGAGAGTTTAAAACAATTGTTTTAAGGAAATTCAATGAGTTGGAAGAAAACAGAGATGTGTCTCACTTCTCTAATAAAGAAACTTAAAGAAATAGAAGCAATTTTTAAAAATCAAACAGACATTCTTTGGCTGGAAAATACACTCAGCAAAATTCAGAAATGCAAATGAAAGCACCAAGAGCAGGATAGATCAAACAGAAGAAAGAATTAATGAAAATGCACAGTTGGAGGCAAAAAAAAGGAAAACAACAAAGAGTAATCAAGATAGTTTAGGAGCATTTGCAACAACACTAAAAGAACTAATATTTGTGTTATAAGAGTTTAAGGAAGAATTAAGAATGCCAAAGGAGTGAAAAAGTTTATTCAAAGAAGTAACAGAAAACTCTCTCAAATCTAGAAAATAATATGTATACCTACCTACTGGAAAGTCAAAGGTCACCAGCAAAATTAAACTCAAGCAGCTCTACCCCAGGAGATTGTATAATCAATCTCACAGAGGTGAAATTAAAGAGAAAAATTTTGAGGTGTGCAAGAGCAAAGAAACAAATACCACACATCATACCTCAATTCACCTGATGGCTGACCTCTCAGCAGAACTCTTAGAGGCCAGAAAAGAGTGACATGAGATTTTTTTTAGCTCTGAAGCAAAGGAGTTGCCACTAAGAATAGTATACCCAGCAAAGATATCCATTAGAAATGAAGCAATGGACTAAAACATTCCAAGACAAACAAAAGGTGAGAGAATGTATAATCACCAGAGCTGCTTTATAAAACGTGCTAGAGGGGGGTTTTAAATGGAAAGAAAATGATATTAATGAGTAAGAAGAATACATGGGAAGGTATAAAACTCACCGGTAAAAGTAGTGACATAAATTCAGGATACTCTAAGCATTGTGTATAAACCATTCATATCTGTAGTATGAAGACAGACAACAAATTAAAAATAGTAACTGTACTAATGTGTTAAGAGATGACATAGAAAGGTATAAAGTGAGAAACCAAAAATTCAAAATGAGGAGAAATGGAGTGCAAGTGGAGAGTTTATTAGTTTTTTCTTTTTCTTATTTGTATAATCATCTTAAATTGCTATCATGTCAAAATAGATGTTCTTTGTAAGCTTTATGGTAACCACCAAACAAGAATCTATAATAGAAAAAAACAAAAATAGTAAACAATAAATCTAAACACACCACAATCCCCAGTACCCCCCCACACACAAAACCAAAAATCATACACTACTAGCATAATTCACTTAATGACCCAGAAGACTAGAAAAGAGAAGAAAGGAAGGGGTTATAACAGAACTAGAAAACAAGTTACATGATTGTACTAACACATTACCTGCCAATAATTATCTTGAATGTAAATAAATTAAATTTTCCAATTAAAATATACAGAGTGACTGCCTGTAAAAAACAAACAAACAAGATACAGGGTCTGGGGCTGTATCTCAGTGGAACAAACAAAAAACAACACTCACCTATGCAGTGTGTTCCTTATAAGATGCTCACTTCATCTTTTTTTTTTTCAGTGCTCAAAACTGTGGGTTATGGGGCTGGGAATTTAGCTCAGCGGCAAAAGCACCTGCCTGGCAAGCACAAGGTCGTGAGTTCGGTTCCCGGTACCGGAGAAAAACCAAAAAA
>NW_004955434.1:8728362-8731710 GCF_000276665.1 Chinchilla lanigera | reverse complement strand
AAATCATACACCACTAGTGTAATTCACTTAATGATCCAGAAGACTAGAAAAGAGAAGAAAGGAAGGGATTATAACAGAACTAGAAAACAAGTTACATGATTGTACTAATGCCTTACCTGCCAATAATTATCTTGAAAGTAAATAAATTAAATTTTCCAATTAAAAGATACAGTGACTGCCTGTTAAAAACAAACAAACAAACAAACAAGATACAGGGTCTGGGGCTGTAACTCAGTGGAAAAAACAAAAAACAACACTCAACTATACAGTGTGTTCCTTATAAGATGCGCACTTCATCTTTTTTTTTTTTCAGTGCTCAAAATTGTGGGTTAAATGCATGTATTTCATGCATTTCAGCTCAGCATTCCATCCAGCTCAGCATTCCATCCAGCTCAGCATTCCATCCAGCACATGGAATATTGTCCAGGATACATCATATGATAGGCCACAAAACAAATTGTCAAAAATTTTAAAATATTCATATAATATTGAATATATTTTCTGACCACAATACAATAATGCTAGAAATTAATAACAGAAAAACTTTGGAATTAAAGTTCAAATACATGGAAATTAAATAACCTTGAACCAAGAAAAATTTAAGGAAGAAATTAAAAAACCTTGAAACAAATGAAATGAAGAAAGACATACCAAAATCTACAAAGGGAAAAAGCAATACTAAGTTCACAGCAATTAAGGCCCATATCAGACAAATAGAAAGATCTCAAATAACCTATTGCTGCATCTCAAGGAATTATAAAACCAAGAATTAACCAAGCCCAAAATTAGTAGATAAAAGATAAAGATCAGAGCAGAAATAAATGAAATGGAAATTTAAAATACATCACCAAAGATCAAGGCAGTAAAGAGGATAAAGACTTTTCTCATGTCTGATTTTCACTTAACTCCAGAACCAGTATGGTGTTTCACACACAGTAGGCACTCACAAAAATATGTGGAGTACGCGAATGGATACACATTAAAGGTCAGAATGAGACACTGGCCTTGGATCCCCCAATTTTGGGCCATTCTACTCAGTTGCAATTAAAGTAGATGATTCTTGAATGTAAGAACAAATTTCTCCATCAGAAGGTGGAAGTTTGGATTTCTAAGTCAGTGCTTTCAACACAGATAGGCTCTGACCAGTAAGTCTAACAGGTTTGTGTCAGTCAGTATTATGTAGTTCTTTCTAGAGATCTGGAAATGCAGGTCAAGCTAAACATGCTTCTCAATCTGTGGTTTACCTTCATGCAAATCATTTCTCAGTTCAAGTGGTTGGCAGAAATTGAGTCTCTTTTAATCATGGATCACTCTTGCAGAAATTTCAGCAGTTGTCTACAAATTTGTATGTGTGTTAACTGGGGCACATTTCCTAGTGAAGCTCATTTTAATTAAGACAGTGATAGTCACAACAACATTTATATATCTTTGCAGCTGAACAATTTTCTGGGCATGCTAACTGAGTCTCAAACAATTCTCCTTTGTAGATAGTTAAAGGTTATAAATATCTGAGAAGTAACCTTTTAGAGACCAGTCTGAGACTATAATTTCCTTTGCTTATGTCATGTTGGATAACACAGTTTATGTTTCAAATAAATTCACAAACAGATTTTTTGAACACAATACGTGTGCATATATGTCTCAACAATCTCAGTGGATCCATGTTGCCACTGAACTTCTGAACTTTACATCTCGTACTGAAAGTCATCTCACCTTTCCAGACTTATCTACTACAACCTCTCCACATAATCCCAAACGGAAATACATGCATTTAACCCACAATGATTTCCTGCACTTACATATTTGCCAAGGCAGCCTCCCATTTCTGTTTGTTAATTTCCTATCCTACCTTTGGGAGTTGATTATATCCTTTCTAGATCTCCTGCCATGAGATATGACCACTTCTTCCCATAAATATCAAAACTACTTATTCCTGTATTTTAAAAATGATGATAGTTGCATTTATTAATTCCTATATACTGATCTTTATATGATGCATTTTAATGAATATTATTTAATATAGTGCTCATAACAGATGAAGGAGTGTCAGGGAGTATCTGGGCCAGCATTCAAATGGGAGTATGGGAGTCACGTGGAAGTATAGATATAAATTTTGCATATGGCTCTTCTATCACTCTCTTTGTCTATCCAGTGGCTGAGCACAGAGAAGGACAAGACCTTAGAGCAGCGGTTGGGAAACTATGACCTATGAGCCATGTCTAGCCTGCTGCCTGGTCTTGTAAATAAAGTTTTATTAGAGCACTGTCATCCCTTCATTTACATATTGTGTATGACTGCTTTTGTGTTATTATGGCAGAGTTGAATAGTTGTGACAGAGACTATACAGCCTGCAAACTTTAAATTATTTATTATATGGCCTGTTACAGAAAACCTTGTCAACTCTTGGAATAAGAAGGTGGTGGAAACACAGGATAGAAGGATCCCAAGTCTCTGACTCTGTGATGAGAATGCCTCATTGCTGCTCCACCTGCTCTCTCCCCCATCCCAACAATCTGGAATGAATTAGTAGAAGTAAGAAAAACATTTTTATTCTGTTAATACACTGTTATGGTATGTGTCTGAATGTCCCCCTAAAGCCTCATGCAGTCATGGGGCAGGCTCCTAGAGTTTAAGACTGATTCATAGTCCAATGTTGAAATTATGGATGTGAGTGTTACACCTGCCCTGGGGCAGATAGATTGCATACAATGTAAGGGAGGGAAAGAGGCAGAGGCTGCCTGCTGTCCCTCCTCCCTTTTGCTCTTGTTGATTTTGCTATCTTCTGCTACCATGAACAGTCGCCCTCTGCCATGTTCCACTCTGCCTTGGAGCCAGCTAAGTATGGACTGAAACCTCTACAGACTGTGAGCTAAATAAATCTTTCCTTCCTTAATTCTAGGTGTCAGGTAGTTTGTCTCAGCAATGAGAGAAAAGTAACCAAGACGTACACCAAAACTTCCTGTCTTTCCTCTAATAGCTAGCCTTATCTCATTAATATAAGAGTAATGTAAATATACTAACTATCTAGGCCAGCAATCAAATGATTCATTTTTCCAGGTCTGGGAATATGTGAAGGTTGTTGTTGGGTTCTCCTCTTGGTTTCTATGTCTTTTAAAGTTGCAGATGAGGGTATAAGATATTTTAAACTCAAGTGAGGACTATGTTCCACAAAATAACTTTTATGTGTTACGGCAGAAAATTCCCGTCTGTCCCAAACATTCCACAAGAGACGCCAATCGCCAGTGAGAACAAATCAGAGTTTAATTTGAGGCTAGCCACCCTCACTTCCTTTGCCAATCTGGAAGCGGGGCCCATGGCTAACTTTGTTTCCCCGTATATACATTTTGG
>NW_004955434.1:8723197-8724917 GCF_000276665.1 Chinchilla lanigera | reverse complement strand
TCCTCTCTATTGTGAAACACTTTCTGGGCAATTTTTATTAGTTCTGTCAAATTCTTTCCTGCAAATCCTTTCAATCTTTGTAACTTTTGGCATATATCAGGGGCCAACTGAGCTGCAAAGGCTAAATTGAGAGTACGGGCATGCTCAGGTGCCTCTGGATCAAACGGGGTGTACATATGGTAAGCCTCCATGAGACGCTCGAGAAAGGCTGCAGGACTCTCATTCGGCCCCTGGTAGACTTCTGCTACCTTATGTAAGTTAGTAGGGTGGCGTGCAGCTGCCAGAAGCCCCTTTCTCAGGGCCTGGTGGTGGTCCCTGAGTGCTTTCATTCCCTCCTCAGTATTATAATCCCAATTAGGTTCCTCCTTAGGTAAGACTTGGGCCACTGCTGTGTTCCCGTCCTGTGCTGTACCTCCTGTCTCTAACCTCACTTGTTTGTCTGCTGACCTCTGAATTTTGTTTCTCTCCTCAGAGGTGAACAGGGTCATAAGAATCTGTTGGCAGTCGTCCCAAGTGGGGTTGTGTGTCCTAAATACTGATTCTAAGAGCGTAATTAATGCCTGTGGCTGTTCCGTGAAGGAGGGATTCTGTTTTTTCCAGTTATACGAATCACTGGTAGAAAAGGGGATGTACACCAAGGTGGATCGCAGGTTTCCCCCTTGTCCCACCACGGCTGTCTGTCTAAGTGGCAAAACTGCAGCGCTACCCGAAGAGGAAACTTCATCCTCCTCTCCATCCCCTGTAGGTGCAGGGGAGGGCTGCTGGTGCCTTTGGGCCACACGAATGGGATCCTCACGCCGGCGCCCGCCGCTCGGCTGCAATCCTGAAACAGGTTCCTCTTCAGGTGGTGCCGCTCCCGGGTCAGGATAGGGCGGCGGCCCTGTGACACTCAGGACAAGAGAATCGCTTTCCTCTGGTGCTGATGGCAACACAGGGGGCCTGGGACCCGAGGATTTTTCTTTTATAATCAACACACGATCAGGGGCCCCACAGGCGCACATCCTGAGCCACTGTGGCAGCGTTCGAACCGCAGTCAGCCAGGAGTCAATGTAGGGAAACTGATCTGGGTGACCTGGCTTTTCGACCACTATGTCCCAGACTCTGTTGGCTACAAGAGCATGGATAGTTTCCTCAGCTGGCCAACCCACCCCAAACGAAGGCCACTCCCGCTTACACAGCGTGCTAAGCTTTTGCTTTGTCATCTTCACTCCGTAGTCGCCCTTATACTTCTGAAAATTCTGAAGCATGCATTTCAATACGGTCGGTTTGTTGTCAGAATTTCCCATAGCAGAAATCCCAAAAGCGATTTCGTTCGGTCCACACACCAAGCAGGATTGCAAAGCTAACTTAATGCAACGCTACTACAGTAATTACGACAGCACGGAGCAGTTGCTCAGGCTCGGCCTTCCAGCGAGCTTCCCAGTAAGCCACTGCCAACGGCAGAAGAGGCAGCAGGAGGACGGCTAAAACTCCCCCAGCCCACGCCACTGATTCCACCATAATCTCAGAACGCAAGCACACGCATCAGAACGAACCAAAAAAACAAACAGTACAAACAAACAAAGATGACACAAAATCCTGGGAAAGATAATTTAGTTAATATTTCTCCGACTTATTTTTGCCAATGCAGAGTTGGAGACTGGCTTGAAACACAACAAAACAAAAAGCCGAATTCTTTCTCAGCACTCGCCAGAAAGACTAACACGCCCCTCGCTCAGCT
>NW_004955434.1:8710873-8722292 GCF_000276665.1 Chinchilla lanigera | reverse complement strand
CAAACTATTTTATCTAAAATAGTATGCTAAGATTCATTGCCCCCTACAATGAAGGCCATGGTGACTGAGTTGCTAGTGATTTAACCAAGTAAATACATACTAACTGAGTTGGAGAGTCAGTGGTCAGTGAAAATAGAATCAGTTTCTACCTTCATGAACTTACTCTTCTCGTGGGGAGGCAGACTTGCTCAAGTGGAAAGGATAAACTGAGGAAATGTGTGAAACTCTTCTGTATGCCAGGCCCTTCCAAGGTTAGAGGAACTGAAACTGCAAAGCCGTCACTTTATGGTAGATCTCTCTTAGAACAGATTGTGAATCCTTTAGTCTCTTCAGTGAAACACACTAGAAGCATAGACATAAAGATGAACCTTCCCATGATCTGTGGCACAGTAGAAATGTGTTAATGGAATTTGAATTAGGCTAAGAACCATTACCAGTTTATCTTTAGACTGTATATTCTTTGAAAGGAGAAATGCATAATCAGTAACCTCCATGTTCTCCAATGGTGGTCGCTGAGGTTCCTGGCCCACTGCCTTTCCTGGGGATTGTGGAGTGAAGATGTTTATTCTCTTGCTAGTTGTTGTTTCTTTGCTTTAATAGAACATTGTGATTGTGGAACCATACAGCTGTCATAGATCAACTGATTTTATCTTTTCAGTTGCATGGAACCATCAAAGTTTAAGTTGGACAACTATTGATAAGATTATTTATGAGGGCTCCATCCAAATATTGTCCATGCAAGGTATGAATATAGGTGGGTACTCACAACAGTGCATCTTTTCAGAAGATCTCGCATCCATCTAGACTTGGGATTGCAAATTGGTTCCCAAGTTTCTCCTACAAACATGATTTTTTAAAAAAATTTAAAATTTTTGTTAGTACATGTTTGCAGTATACAATGATTACAATCATTATAGAGAGTTGGTACATGTACATAACATATCTTTATTCTTTATACTTCCCCTTCCCTTGCAGACATATTTTGTGTGATCTACATAGTGTTTTACAATGAGGAAGATTTCACACAAATGTCCAGGTTTGAGCTTAAAAATTAGGACAGACCAGAAATATAGGCCTGTATTCCCACACGTTGAAAATGGATGTGCATGTTCCAAATTGGTGAATTCCAAATAATCTTTCGATTTTAACCTGGGCCCACCTCCATCTTCATATTGCTTTCCTGGTGTCTGAAGGCATTCAAGCTCCCCACCTCTCACCCTTTGGCAATTTATTATCTCTTCTGCTTGTCTCATATTTTCTACTAGAAAGAAGACTGAATCCAGAGTCAGAACCTAGATTTACATCATATATCTACTGTTATTTGACCCTGAGTACAAGTTACTTGATATATCTATTTTCCTTGTTTATAAAACCCATGAAGCAAAAGATGGACTATTTGGAAGATTAGCACAGGTAATGGATTGGAAAACCTGCTGTAGTTTTAGGCGCTTGCCTGCCTTTTTCTGCAGGATTGTAGCATCTGTCTCTACTGTGAACACCTTCACCTTTCCACGTTTCCATAGTTTTACATGCTTCATTTCATAGTTTTACTATTTCACTTATTCAAAAATATGTCGAATGCTTACTCTGTGTCAACACTGAGTTGGAGAGTCAGTGGTCAGTGAAAATAGAATCAGTCTCTACCTTCATGAACTTACGCTTCTCGTGGGGAGGCAGACGTAAATCAGACACTCACACACATAAATGTAAAGTTGCCCTGATGCCATGTGCTACAAGGGAGAAAACCTTGACATTAAGAGAATGTGAGATAAGGCCCCTTGAGGAGGCCAAGGAGGTCAGAAAGGGTTCTCATGAAGCATGTTGTTAAAGATAAACTCTGAAAATAAGGAGTTGTACAATTGAAGAGGGTTGAGAAGAATGTCCTAGGCAGTGGTAACTGCACATGCAAGGGCTATGTAGAGCTAAAAACATATACAGTACAAGGCAGCAGAAGAAATCCAGTGGGTCAAAAGAAGGAAGGAGAGAGAGGGAAGAGTTTGGGGCTGGAGAGGGAGGTAGAAGTAAAATAGCTGTTTTACTAGGAACTTTATTTTAAAATTTTTAAAACTTTTTTTTTTTTGGTTTTTTGAGATAGGGTCTTGCTAGGTAGTTCAGGCTAGACTTGAACTCACTATGTAGCCCAGGGAGATACTCCTGCCTCAGAATCCTGAGAGTGGAGATTACAGGTGTGTACCACCATGTCTGATATTTTTTTCTTAAGAATAATAGGAATGCTCCCCACCTCATGCCACCACCAAAAAGTGTGACATGATTAAATTTGCTTTATGAAAAGGTAATTCTATCTGCAGTGTGAAAATCAAATAGGAAGAAACATTAGGAGGAATATGAAATTGCCACTTGTACACTGTTTCTGACCTAAAAGATGTCATCTTCATGTGGTACCACCTGATGGTGTAATGCAGGTGTGGGCAGTTAGGAAACTGCAGAGAGATGACTGTGGTTTGGAATAGGATGGAGCAATTGGAAATGGAAAGAAACGGACAAATCTGATGAGCATTTAGATGATATATTGGATATTTAAATATATGACAGAGTTTTAAAATCAATGAACCTTTGTGGTGGGTTGGAGTAGGTGTGTCAAGGACAACACCCAGACTCAGTTCCTTAACTGGAAGTGGTGCTGATGAGAAGATATAAAAATCCTAAGTAAACCAATAGTTATCAATAAAATCAAAGATGTAATGAAAAACTTACCAACAAAGAAAAAACAGATCGTGATGGATTCACTGCTCAATTCTACAAGAAATTTAGAGAAGGCTTAATACCACTATTTCTTAAACTCTTTAATGAAAATGAAAGGGAAGCAATACTCTCAAATTTATTTCTGGGAGCAAATGCCCACGTTAACCTGATACCAAATGTGGATAAGGAACTAAGAAAGAGAACAATGTGCCAATCTCTCTAATGAACATAGATGCAAAAATCCTCAATAGGATACTAGAAAACAGCGTGCAACAAATCATCAAGAAGACTACATCATGATCAAATTGGATTCATCCCAGGAATGCAGGGACTGTTCAACATATGTCAGTCAATGAATGTAATATACCATATTAACAGAGCCAAGGACAAAAGTCATATCATCATCTCAATAGATTCAGAAAAAGCTTTTGACAAAGTCAAGCACCAATTCATGATAAAACTCCTACAGAAAATTGGAGTAGATGATCTTTATCTCAATTGGATAAAAACCATCTATGACAAACCAACAGCCAAAATCATACTAAATGGATGAAAACTGAAAGCTTTCACTCTAAAACCAAGAACAAGACAAGGATGTTTACTGTCTCCACTGTTATTCAACATAGTCCTAGAAACTTTAGCCAAAGCAATTAGACAAGAGAAAGAAATAAAATCAATAATGATAGGATATGAAAAAGGCAAATTATCATTACTTGTAGATGACATGGTACCGTATAAAGAATTCCCCCAAAACTCCACTAAAAACTGCTAGATTTAATAAGCAAATTCAGCAGTGTGGCTGGATAGAAACTCAAAACTCAGTAATGAATAGCCTTCCTGTACATAAATAACAAACTCACTGAGAGAAATTAGGGAAACAACTGACTTTTCACAATAGCATTCAAAAGAATTATATACCTAAGGAATCAATCTAACAAAGGATGTACAAGACCTCCAAGTTGAAAACCACAGTACTCTGAAAAAGGAAATTGAAGAGGCTATGAGGAAATGGAAAAATACCTCTTGCTTATGGTTAGGAAGAACTAACCCTGTGAAAATGGCCGTAGTCCCAAAAGTGTTAAACAGATTTAATGCAATTCCATCTAAATTCCATCAGCATATCTTGCAGAACTAGAGAAAAGAATCGTGAAGAGACCCAGAATAGTAAAGGCAATTCTGGGCACAAAAGTAAAGCAGAGGCATCTGATTTGAAATTTTACTATAAATCTACTGTGATAAAAACATCATGGTACTGGAAAAAAGACAGGCCCTAAGATCAATGGAAAAATTAGAAGATGCAGAAAGAGCTCCAGACATATTCAGCCACCTTATCTTTGATAAACGTGCCAAACACATTCACTGGAAGAAACACAGCCTCTTTAATAAATGGTGGGTTTTGCACATGCCAAAGATTAAAATTGGACCCATATCTTTCATCATGTATTAAACTAAATTTGAAATAGATCAAAGATCTAAATATTAAAACAGAAATATTATATCTGCTAGAAGATAGAATAGGTAAAACCATTGAAGATTTTGGTGTAGGCAAAGACTTTATGAATAAAACTCCAATTACACATGAACTGTCACAAATAATCAACAAATGGGATCTCCTCTTATTAAAAAGCTTTTTTTTTTCTGATACTTGGAATCAAACTCATGACCTCGCGCTTGCCAGGCAGGCTCTGTGCAGCTGAGCTAAATCCCCAGCCCCAAGAAGAAAGGCTGAAAAGCTTTTGAACAGCAAGAGAAACCACCAACAGAGTGAAGAGATAACCCACAAGTTGGAAAAAATGTTTTCCAGCTGTTCCTCAGACAAAGGCTTACTGACAAGAACATATAAAGAACTCTAATAAATCAGACCTCCCAAATTTAAAGACCCAACCCAACGATGGGCATCTGAGATGAATACACACTTCTCAGATGAAGAAATACAAACAGCAAATAAATATATGAAAAAATGTTCAACATCACTGGTCATTTGAGAGATGCAAATTAAAACAACACTGAGATTCCCTCTCACCCTGGAAAGAATGGCTCTTATCAAGAAATCAACCAATAATAAGTGCTGGAGGGGCTGTGGGGGAAAAGGGACACTTTTCCACGATTGGTGGGAGTGTAGACTGATACAACCACTGTGGAAATCAGTGTGGAGATTCCTCCAGAAACCAGGGTTGAAGGCCCCACTTCACTCAGCTATTTCCCTTCTGGGTATCTTCCAGGAAGAAATAACAACATCACACCACAGTGATATGTGTGTACCCATGTTTATAGCAGCAAAATTTGTAATAGATATATATTGGAAACAACACAAATGCCCATCAACCAAGGAATGGCTTTTAAAAAATGTGGTCTTTTTATACAATGGAGTACTACTCAGTCATAAAGAAGGATAAACTGGAGATTTCTATAGGTAAATGGGTTTAACTTGAGATCATACTCATAAGTGAAATAAACCAGACTCATATGTGTACACATCATAGTGTGAAAAGTTGAATGAGTAAATGAGATCCAAAATGTACAATAGGTATTGTAAAACGAGAAGAAACTATTCAAAAGGAAAGAGAAACTGGGATGGGGATAGGAGAAAAGAAGGAAGGGAAAAGTAAAAAAAATATATGTATATATATATGGATATAATACTAATATATATTAGTTAAGATAATTATACTACTAATTTGTCTTAGTTCATTGAAAAGAAAGTTTGTGTTAGTATTGTTTAGACAGTTAAATACATATGTATATATATCTTGTGCTCTGAGTAACTAATTTAAAGATAACAATATACAATGTATTAACTATTGTTACCCTCCTATTATTTTGTTTTGAAATTTTGGGTTTTTTCCTCTTTAAAATAAAAAAAAAATCCATCCCAGATTGATGTACCCTGAAAAACTATCTTTCAAAATCAATGAAGAAATAAGATACTTCTGTGAGAAAGAATAACTGAAGAAATTCATGACCCAGTGTTTGAAGGCATAATACTCCGTTGTGTATAAATGCTACATTTTCTTCATGTATTCATCCATTTTTGGACACATAGGCCACTTGCAAGGTTATGAATTGTCTGCTGTATAAACTTGGGTATGCATGTATCACTGTAATCTGATGTCTTTAACTCTTCGGGAAGAACCTAGGAAGATAATAGCTGGGTCAAGTCAAATTTCTACTTTCAGTTTTTTGAGAAATTTCCATACTGATTTCCATAGCGGTTGTATGAGTTTACATTCCTGCCAACAATATAGAAGAGTTTCTTTATTACCACAGCCTTTCCAGCATTTGTTATTATTTGATTTCTTGATGACATTTCTGTATGGAGAAAAATGGAATCCTAATGTTATTTTAATTTGCATTTCTCTAATGGCCAGTGATGTTAAATGTTTAACCATGTATTTATTGGCCATTTGTACTTCTACTGTGAAGTATCTATTCCTTTCACTTGTCCATAGTTTTGATTGGGTCTTTTATTTTAAGAAGTTCTAACATTTTTAGTTCTATGTATAGTCTAGATATTAGCCCTCTGTCTGAGGTATAGATGGCAAAAATATTTTCCCATTCTGTAGACTGACTTTTCATTCTGCTGTGCAGAATTTTTTAACATATTCTCATTGGCTTGAGCTACTGGAGGTACATGCATAACTGTTCTACTGAGTAGCCTGAACCAGTGGTGGGTAATTCTTAAACATCAAACAATAGAATTCTAATCGGAGCTCTCCAGAAATGTGACATACAAATTACAGTCCCTTTATGAATATGTTAATTTGACATGATCCCATTGGTTGATCCTAGTACAATTAGGGTTCTGTTGAGAGTTCTTACATCAGCCTATGACCTCAAGAGTTTTACCTGTTTGGTCTTCCAGCAGACTGTTTCTGTTTTAATAGTTTGATTTTTGAATCATTTTAATTTTAACTTAGTATGTGGTGAAGGATACAGGTCTAAATTCAATCTTTTGTGTGTGGATGGCCATTTTTCTCAAAGCCATTTATTAAAGTGGCTATTTTTGATCTAGTGTATGTTTTTAGTCCCTTTGTCAAGATCAAATTGTTAAATGTGCTTGTGGTTTTTTTCTTTATCTTCTATTCTGTTGGTTTTTGTGACAGTATCATACTGTGTTCATCACAGTTGCTTTGTAATATATCTTCAAGTCCAGGTTTGTAAGGTCTCCTGCTCTGCTCTTTTTTTTTTTTATCCAAGATTGCTTTGGCTATTCCGGGTCTCTTCAGGTTCCACATGAATTTTTGGATTATTTTCTTCAGTTCTTTTATTTCTTTTTCTTGCCTAATTGCTCTTGCTAATGTTCACAGTACTACTTTGAACAGGAATGGTAATAGTGGACATCCTTGTGTTTTTCCTGATTTGACAGGGACAGATTTCAGCTTCTTTCCAGTTAATGTGATATTGGCAGTTGGCTTGTCATAAATGTGTTTTATCAGATTGAGATAAGGCCCTTCTGTAACTATTTTCTTCAGTGTTTTTATCATGAAAAGATGTTGCATTTTTTTCAAAGCCTTCTTCTGAGTTTATTGAGATGATCATGTGAATTTTGTCCTTGCTTTTGTTTATGTGATGTACCACATTTATTTATTTGTCAATGTTGAACCATCCTTGAATTCCTGGGATGAACCCTATTTGGTCATGATCATAACCAAATAATCATGACATTTGATATAAAATCTATTTGGTGATTCATTTAATTCTGTGTGCCAGTATCTTGTTGAGGGTTTTTGCATGTATATTTATTAAAGATTGGTTTAGAGTTCTCCTTTGTTGCATCCTTGTCTGATTTTGGGATGTGGGTAATGTTAGTTTCTGGCAATGACTTCAGGAGTACATTTTCCCTTTCAATTTTGTGAAAAAGTTCAAAAAATATTAATGTTAGAACTTCAAAGAGTCTTTGTAGAATTCAGCAGTGAACCCATCTAGACTTGGCCTTTTCTAGTTGGAAGGCATTTTATTACTGCTTCAATTTAATTGTCTGTTATTTGATTATTCAGGGTTTTAAAATTTTCTTGGTTCACTTTGGTAATTTATTTGTATCTAGGAATCTATTTCTTCTGATATCTCCAACTTATTGTCATACAGATTTTTTTCAATTAAACTGATGAATTTTATTGAGGTTAAAACTATAACAATTTGGGGTTTAAAAGTATAACTTTATTGCCATTAAAACTAAAACATTTTGCAATGCAAAATTGTTTTGCTCAAGGATTGAAATATTTCATTCAAATTTAATAAATTTGAACACTAGAAATTCAAACAATTTTCAAAAGTGGACTCACATTCATAAAATTTTATACATCATTTTAACTAAAATTTATACTACTAAGATCAAACATGCATCACCACCCAACATTCTTGTATCATGCTTTTTGTATGTTACATTACTTAATAACACTCCTCCTCGCTATGCAAATTTTATCATACATTTGCACCATTCTCCTTGGATCTTTAATCTTTGTCTTCATTTTTTATATTATCTTTCTTGAGAACTGTGTGGATTTCATCCATTAAGGTAGTTTCTTCACCTGAGTTTGAGAAAGATTCAGTCCAAGAGTACAGAATGTTTCTTCCAAATCCTTTTCAAGAAGATAACCACAATGGCTTTGATCAAAATAAACAAAGGCCATTAAGAGATCTCTGTCAATTGTGACCATCTGAGTCTTTTCTTTTTCTTTATCTTTAGAGGAGTTCTCTTTGCAATATCTGCTGATATCTCTTTTGTCATCTTGTTTGTTCATTTCTTCCTCATCCTGGTCATCCTCCTCATCCTCAGCTTCTGCTTTCATTGGGTTGTGCTCACCTTGATTACTCTCTTCTTTAGTTTCATCATCATCTTTAGAATCATCTTGTCTTTTATTTCTTCCTTTCATCTTTATGTTCTTTTTTACCTTTATCATCTTCTAATTTTCTCCATTTGGGTTTTGATTCATCAGTTTCATCATCTCTTTCTTCTTTCTTATCTTTTCTCTCATCTTTTTTGCTTTTCTTATTCTTTTCTTTTTTGCCCACTTTTTCAGGAAGAGATAGTAATGATCTGTATATTCTCACATCAAAGTCTCTTTGAAGAATTTCATTGGAAAGTTCTGCAAACAATGAAACCTCAAATGAATGTTCTTTATTATCCTCTAATCTGTAATCCAAAAGGACAGTCAAGGACATGATAATATAATCAAATTTGTTATTTTTGCTGCCCAGTTTGGATGTACAATAATGGCTGATTCATCAGGCAAAATTCATCTTCTTTCCTGACATTGGCATTCCATTTCCTCTTGGTGTTTACTCTCTTCTTCCTCTTTACCATCTTCAGATTTCCTATCACCCTCCTCTTCCTTTTCTTTCTCAGATCTCTCTAATTCCTTCTGTTCTTTTTGTTCTTCTTTAAGCTGTTCTGCCAATTGAGCTACTAATTGGTATTTTAATGCTGTGGAGCTATGAGCTTCACTTTTGAATTCTTTTCAGAGATCATTTACCTTCATTATCTTTGGATACAGCTTAGACCAATGGATAGGAATGGAACTCTCTTTAGCTTCACCATCAGCCTTCTCTTCTTCAGCCTGTTCTCTGTCAGTCTCTGTGTTCACCCTGAAGCTTCTCTACCAGTGGCTGCTTGTATCCTCAGGAGAGGGTTTCCCACTCTGAGTAGGTGGGAAGGAAAAGCCAAACATCTGGGAAAAATAAAATCACTGTGTCTGCATGAGTTGGAACTGTACATCCTTTGTGGGTCTCCTCAGGACGATGGTAGACAATCTCTGCAAAATGGTACCACTGTGTGGATATACTTAGATCAATGCCTGTCAAAGCCTTACAACAATGAATAGCAGCCTTAATCAACAAAGAGTAGTCCTTTTCTGGGTCTGGTCCATCCAACAAAGGAGACCAGTGGTCTCCAGTGGCCATGGCTTCATGCTTGCCTTTCATGCCCACTAGAAACTTAACAGGTTTATCACGGTGTTGAAATCCATCCTGAAGTTCTTGTGAATCTTCAGCAAGAGCACATGATTTATGATACAAATCTCCATGCTAGGGCTAGTCAGCAGCATTACCTTTGCACTATATAAGTGGTGAGCATCTGGAGGATCGAAAATAGCCATGTTTTTTTCCTAAGGACTCTGCTTCTCTGTGCATTACATAGAAATTTCAGTAATTTTCCAGTTGAAATGGTCTTAACAAAAGGAAAGCATTCACCCATGTAAACTGAGCATCAAAGAAGTTACTAGGTATTATAAACTCTGATAATGGTGTCTTTCCATCATGTCGTACCTAAGGCAAGCCAAATAAACTTGGAAAACTACATGGTATAACATGGAACAACATGTCAAACTCTCTGCAGTGATCATTCTCTCTCTCTTAGGGGAGGTCTGTCCTGGGCTCAATTCCTCTGAGGTGATCTTTCTCTGGATCTACCTCTTTCTCTTTCTCTTTCATGGTTTACAGCAAATTTTTCTAACATTATTATCTTTTTGGCATTAAGGTGGAGTTTTTCAGTCACCTTTTCTGTTAGGCACTTGATCTTCTGTGTCATTCCTTCCTGAAAATCTGGATGGTGCATCTAACCATTGTTCTGGTGGTGGCTGTGAAACTATACAAACAGGAGGCTGCAATAAATCAGCGTCTCTCAGATCAATCATGTTTTTCTGTCCCTAGTCTTGATGAACATATTAATTCCTTTATGAAGTCTAGTATAGAGTTCCTGTCTGAATTATTGCTCTACAGTTTGTGGGGGAAAAATCTCCCAACTACTGTGCTTCCTAAAAAATTAATTTTGAGTTTAATTTCTTATTATGAATGGAAAAATGTGTATGTCAACCAATTCTTATGCTCCTTTAATACTTAAGACAATGCAAGCAGAAGAAAAACAGCTGGGTGCGGTGGTGCACACCAGGAGTCACACTACTTGGAAGCTGAGGCAGTAAGTAATTCTGACTGGAGGCCAACCGGGTATATATAACAAATTCAAGGCCAGCTTAGACTGCATAGTGAGAGCCTGTCTCAAACTGTCTCAAAAAGAAACATAGAAAGAAAGAGAGAGAGAGAGAGCAAAGAAAATAAGGGAGAGGAGGAGAAAGAGAAAAGGGGGGCAGAGATCTAGCATACCAGTTTGCAAAGTAATTGTTAACATCTTTTTTATTTTGGCAATTTCTGTTGTGATTTCACCTTTTCTATTTCTAATTCATTGATCTGGGTCTTTGCTCTCCTTTTGGTTAGATTGGCTAAGGGTTTGTCTATCTTGTTTATTCTTTTGGAAGAAACAATGGAAGAAACAATGGAAGAAACAATTCTTCCATTTATTAATTTATTATATTTTTAAACCTCAGTTTCATTGATTTCTGTTCTGATCTTTATAGTTTTCTTCCCCATACTAGTTTTGGGTTTGGACTGTTCTTGTTTTTCTGGGACATGTATTATTAGGTTACTTATTTGGGCTCCCTCTGTGAATATTGTCTTTCTCTGTGATGTTGGCATTCATGACTATAAACTTCCCTCTTAAGACTACTTTCATTGTGTTCTGTAAATTGTGGTATGTTGTACTAGCATTCTGGTTTGGTTCTATAAGCTGTCTTATTTCTTTCTTGATTTCTTCTGTGACCCGCTTTTAAAATCACTGCTTAGTTTCAATGCATTTGTGTAATCTCTTGTGTTGGACTTCCAGGATTTTTACTATGATGTGTCTTGGAGAGGTTGTTTTTCCACTGTGGCTATTTCTGGTCCATAT
>NW_004955434.1:8696716-8709928 GCF_000276665.1 Chinchilla lanigera | reverse complement strand
TATTATTATGTTATCCTTCTTTTACTCTTTAAGAGAAAAAAAAAAAGAAAATTTCTACTGTTATTTCAGTAAACAAGTTTTTAAAAAAATACCAATTGTGCTATCTTCTGATTTTCCACTAATTCCAATTAATCTTAGATTAGTCTTTTTTGCATCATCTTGATATACTGAATTCAGTTTTTGTATTCTCTTGTTATTTTTAAAGTATCTCTCCTCAATCATATATTGACAACAGCAGCCCTATCTTCTAGTTTTGACATTTAGTTTGTACATTGGTTACTTCTGCTGCCCATACTTCCAATATAATTTTTAATCTCCTGAATTTCTGTTTGGAGCCTTCTTATAGGTTCTGATCTTTTCTATGCAAGTCATCTGTGTTTTATATCATTTTGCTTAACTCTGTTAAATTTTTATTAGTGTCTTCTATATACTCACTGATTATTTTGTTTATTTTGCCCAATATCTTATTACTTATATCTTTTGTGTGCTTTCCAAATGCCTTATTGATCTGCCTTGTTATCTCCCCTTATAACATTTGGAATAATTTGCATGTGTGATCTTTGGTTTCTTTCTGTTTGGTTCTATATGGATCAACTTTGGGAAAGCTGGAAGTTTTTGGAGGCATTTTGTTGGCTTGTCTCTTACATTTCTATTTATTCACTGGTTGGTTGGTTTGTGTTGAGGTTTGTGGGTTGATTTTAACAGAAAGCTTTGTTTCTGATGTTCCTTTAGTTATTGTCTACTTCTCAGGGGTATCCTCTGGGCATGGCTAACTGTTGGTGTTTGCCTCTGAAGTATCCAACCACCTCTTTTTACTTGAGATAGAAAGTTGCATCATATTTTGCCTAGCATCCAGTTTTCCAGGAGTGGGCCACAATACTGTTAATGATCCCAAGGCAATTCAGATACTGGTATTCCAAGAAAACTAATTGGCAGCAATAGCTATGTTACCCTGGCTATAGTAATCAAATCCACATCAATTATACTGTTAAATACAAACTGAATATTGACAAACTCAAGGACAAATAATGTACCACACACCCCATAGAACAGAGATCTATAATTATAGTATGAACATTAAGACAAACCAAATATTGACCTACAGTAAATATCTACTAAATTGAACAAGTTTACCTCTACTAATAACTGTATTCAATATCAGTAATGTAAATTAGCTACCTAGAATTTCATAAATCTTAGTAGTTATACTAATAAAGGTAGAGGAGGTGGGGAACATGTAAATGAAAAAAGTAAAATTTTGAAAATTAATCATGGAGTATGACAAGGACAGAAAAGTAAAATAAGCATTCCTACTGAGGAGTAAAAGGAAATTAATAGAGACAGAAACAGTAGCAGGTAAGAATGAATAAGAAAATGAAGAAAAAGATAAATAGGAAATTCAAAAAGATAAGAAAGAAGAGGAAAAAGTTGAAAAGGAAAGAGAAAAAACTAAAATAGAGAAGAGAGGAAAAACCTCAAATCTCTCAAAAACACAATGAAGGAAAGAAAAATAATATAAAATAGAAAAACCAAAAAAAGATTAAGTCAAAGAAAAGAAATTCCTGTTATTCCTGTTATTCCTGGTATTTTTTTTTTTTTTCTTTTCCCAAAATCTCCAGTCTTGTGACTGAGACAGGCATGCTTTTCTCTGTCCAGCTTTAGGGCTGATGGGTTTTGGACATGCCCTCCTTGCAGCAGAGGCCTCTCTGTCCCCACCCCACCAGATTGTGATTACTGTCTAAAACAAGGTGTGTCCTTGCTCCTGCTGGTCGATGGGCAATGCAATCGGCTGTCTGGTATCTGCTGGATGTAGGCTGCAGGGTGGGGTTGAGTGTGCTATTGGAGTTAACGTCCTTAATTGTGGGGTCTGGTTGACAATGCTCTCATCTGGCACTGTCCTCCTCCAGAACCAAGGTAGTTGTTTAACCCTCACCACTTCTAACCCATACCTTAGGGAAGCAAAATGTGAGGGCCAGCTTGAAGTTTGTGGATGGTGGTACCTTTGTGTAAGGCAGCATCCTGTGTCCAGCATGAACTTTTTTTGCTTACATGTCCCTCGTGGATCTTATTGTTCATGTGCAGGAGGGCACTACTCATCCAACATGTATCTGTTGCTCTCATTGGGGAAGGACATCACTCTCTCACCTGACATGGGTCTGACTGCTCCCATGGAGGACTAAGTCAAGCTTTTTTATAAGGTAGAGGGTACCTACCTAGACTGAGACCTAAATTTAAGGATGTAGAAGGAGCCAAATTATTAATTATGAACTAAAGCAAATCTCACTATATTTAAATGCAGGGAACAGGTCAGAAGGGTGAATAAGAATGTCATCTGCATCATGCTTGTGTGTGTATCTCTGTCTATCTCCTGTTAGACCTGAGGACATGCACTCAGCCTTATTCATGTGTGCATCCCAGAAACTGGTATATTGTATGAGAGTTAAGAGGTGATGATATTTATTTATTATACTTAAATTCTAATAACTGTAGAAGAATACAAGTACTATAGAGAGTGAATGTTTATTCACTAATCCCATCTCCCTTTCCTCCTGGTCCCATAACTAGTCTACCTTTGCAGTTAAGTACAAATATTTGACTAAACCTGACTAATAGATTATGGACAAAAATGACTGTACCATTTCCGGACCTGGCCCATAAAAACTTACCATATGATCCACCAGGATCTCTCATCTGTCCCTGGATGTCAGCAGCCACAGTTATCCTGGCAAGCCAATGTTGAAGATGGTATAGCCTATGCCAGCTTGGGTACCTGAGTAATTATGTGGAATACAGACTCTGTATGCCAACCTTTTCTACCACATAGACTTAGTATGAGAAGAAATAAACTTCTGCTTTGTTGAGTCACTGAGATTTAGAGTTTGTTTCAACACCCTAACTAAATAAGTGATGCTCTATTGGCATTATTAAAGGTAAGGTATTGTGATGTTAAGTGTGCTAACTAGTCAGACCTGAATGAACTTGAGTTTTGGAATTGATACTTTCTATCTCAGAAACCTTGGATATACATTTAACATCCTTATCCAAAGTCCAGATTGTTCAGAAGATTGAATGGTATCATATATGTCTGAACCCTAGTACAGTGCCCAGCACATTAAATCCAACCATAGTGTGACTATTATGCCTATGGGAATTATAATTTTTCTTTGTTTGATTGGTTGTTCTTGGTCTTTTCTAATTCATGGCATTACTCTTATGTGTGTTCTAATTTATTTTTTTTTATTTTAAAAATAAAAGGAGGAAAACATTGACAGACAACATTTTACAAAATAGCAAAAGAACAATACAGACAATACAGAGTTACAAACAATGTGGTAGGAAATTAACAATGCTTGTTGTATTACATATTGATATCTTCAAAGTGGTTTCTCATGAAAATAGATAGAGACATGCAATATTGATCAATCAAGGACTTATTGACACTTTCTTTCAGCAAAGTGTCTGTTCTAATTTAAAAAGGAGTTTCCATTAAACACAGACTTGGCTTCTAAGCCTGAACATTTTGAACCCTGGTCATTTTTCAACTATATGTTTCTTCAAAGGCTATGTGATCTCCAGTTTCCACCTCTAAAGAGTTATTCTCTTCAATATGTCCTGTTTGGGGGCAGCTGTTAGGGTGTCAAACTCTTCCTGACAAAGAAAGTTTTGTAAAGGGCTCTAATTTGACTTCCTTTTTTAGAACGAACTCCAACAGCATCCTGAACATTGATACACAGAGCTTGCACGACCTGAAGTTGGGAAGGGATTTCATGTTCTTAACTCTTATGTCAAGTCGAGCATGTCTCCCACTCTCCACTTTAACCACTAAAGTGTCCCAAAGAATACAATTTCATTTTTTGAATTATTGACAGAAACTGTATAAATTTTATTTCAATTTAAAACTTGGATTTCCCTAAAGGAAGTTCTGATTATCAAAATATGACTCAGTCTTGCCAGATTATAGAACTTGACTCCACCCAATGCCATCATTTGCATTTATGGAGCTGTGGCCAGAAGTTTCTTATCTGTAGATATAGAAGTCTTAGCTAAAGTGAAAGCCATTTCATCATGCCAAAACCATGCCTACTTTAAGGGAAAACACTAGAAGCATGTACATTTCCTCTGGACCAATAGGAGTAAACTTGGCAAAAGCAAGATGACTCCTAGCCACAGAGGTCATGTGAGGGCAACACAAAAAGGTAGAGAAGAACCTGGAGTCAAAGTGTTGAATACCCACACTGGCAAGCACCATATCAGCAGAGTTCTGAATAATGTAGCAGGGCTCGGCCAATTGTAGATTAGATATTCCAGAGTTACCAAGATATCTGGTAAATAAAGATAAGGCAAAACATGCACATTTTAGAGGCATTTCCAAGCACTTCAGAGACATTATAACTCAGTAGATATGTGTACAGCTTCACAATCAGACTTCAAGTCCCAGGTCTAACACTTATGTTTATGTAATAGTTGATAAGCTACTTAACCTCCTCAAATCTCAGTTGAACCACAATTATCTTAGTGATATCAAGGTAATAAAACTATCATAGGATTGCTTTGAGCACTGAATAAGAATATTTATATATAATAATGCTGACTGATGACTTTTTGTTGCATGCTTCAGGATTGTTTGGTCACTCCTGACCACTCCCTAGTCTTTTCAGAAACTTTTCTGGTAACAAAGATCCATTGCTTGACCAAACTTTAGTCAGGCTCCTGGCCCTTTTCCTGGGTCTGTCTGTGCACTTCCTTGTAAAATCTAGCATCAATCAGAACACCACAAAGTCAGGTTAGCCAGAATCTCTGGTCCTCCCTATCTGATCACCTTCAATATCTGATTAGGTTCTTTATCCTCCTGGGTGATACCTACTCATCCTGGGCTGATTTTAGCAAGAATCCTGTTAGATCAGTTTAGGTAAAATTTCCCTTATTCCTGGTGTTCCGCTTAGTGATTTTCTATCCACTGATCCTTACTTTTCTCTTCAGCAGTACATTCCCATTTGTAAATGGGAAAAGAAAGCTGAAGCTTCTTTTCTGCTGAAAGAGGGCAGCCTGGGCTATATAGTGATTTCAAGGCCAGTCTGAACCACAAAGCAAGACCCTGTCTCAAAGACACAAAAAAAAACTAACCAAACTTCCCATTTATCCATGCAATATTTTGATCCCAGTTCTGTACCAAATCCTCATTTCCTCTAAAGTAAGATCTGTTTTACTGCCTCAATTATTGTCCAACTCTGGTTTTCTTAGGCACTGGTTAGAATAAGTTAAAATTTTCTGAAGGGCCACCTCATCTGTCCGGGAGGCCTCAGAGGCTGTTGTAGAGACTTTTCATGTTCTGGTAAAAACTTTGTTTTTGGTGAATTTAGGAAAATGTCGGGATCTTTCCACTCCATGGACTCTCTCAGACAAAATCCTGACTGGCCATTCTGAATCAGGGGTTAAATCCTTGGCCTCAGCTGTGTAGTACCCTTCATTCTCTAAGTATCTAAATCTTAGCAGAGTGAGTGTATCAGTAATCTCAACATTACTTCTCCAAATGCTCCTCACCTATATTTGGCATTTTGTTTGCTAGCCAGTGAACTCCCAGGGTTGTACACAAGGTCACACTTTGATTCAGCCCCGTTGCCTTCTAAACAGATGGATATTAGTCAGCAGACACTTTGGAGGCATTTTGTTTAGGACATCTGTTTGCAAATTACACTTGAGCATCACCATCAGCTGGACTTGCTTGTAAGCCAGTTCTCCCCCACAGACAGATGAAATCAACAACTCGTGTCACATTTATTCCTGAAGAAATTGCATATTTTCTGATTTTTCTGCTTAGGGACAGTGTAAATGCAGCCTTGCAGCCATGGATTTTTATCTTTTTGGTATTATGAATTCTCTTGAAATTCATAATGAAAGCTTTCAATTATCTCCCTAGAAAACAAAAAAGCACAGATGGCTATGCACACACTTTTCAATATGTCACTCATCTTTCTATCTACAGTTCTTATTAGTAAGGTTTTATGTTAAAAAGGAGTATATTCTAAAGGTGGAGAAAGGCAGTTCATAAGGATACAAAATAAAAATAAAAATTTCCCTTTGTTTCCACCCTTTCTCTGCTCTACTCCTAGGAGTAGCTACTATTTACAATTCCTGCCTTTAAAACACATACATACATGTATATTTGTATTTTATATAAACAGGAAGTCCTCATTTTCACAGTAACATGGAGCCATGCAAACTGAAGCCATGCAAAGAGATGTGAATATTCAACAGGGCAAATTACACTGTTACATTATCTTTAAAACTTTTTGTCCAAATATCAAAACCTCTCCTACTGTTGATTATAAATGTGGGGGGAAACAAAAGAAATTAAGCATTGTCATTTAGCACACTGTAATTTAAAACCTCAGTAATATTGAGAATTATATTCTTACTACTTTCTGAAATTTTCATCGAGATTAATTTGAATAGTGCTTGCCTTCTTTCTATCATAACTCCAGGACAGCAAGCACTTTTTCTTTATGTCTTGGTAAATTGTCATATTTCTTTTGGATCAGCTTCCAGTATTTTATCCTTTATACTTTCAGGGTCATAAAATAACTCTAAGAGCTCTTTCAGATGAAGAATCTTGCTGGCATCCCTTCCACTGGGGCACCTCGATCCTCTCCAACACAGCCACTTTCCTCATTTATCCTTATGGGCTCACATTCGCGGTATTCCTCTGGCTCCACATCGCGAGCCTTTCATACGGCAACAGTGTCAACATCCCCATCGCCAGATGTTTCTTCTATAACTATTTATTTTCAATTTTAATTTATCTTCCAATGTTAGCTCTGTTTGTTTTTGTGTCAGGCCTAATTTCCTCTTTAAATTACCCATTTTTGTACCATGTCACATGTGCTTCTCTCTGGAAGCAAAGACAACACACCTGTACACCTCCAGTGTATGTGTGAACTGAATAAAAAACACTCAGTAACCAATCACTGACAGAGTTTGAAGAAAGCCTTGGGGAATAGACAATCCTCACAAGAAGTATCTATTATTTATATAGTGATTTGTAGCGTGAAGAGCTGGCAGCAAAGTTTGTACTTAATGCAATGGCTGATAGTTAATATTCTGTGATAACTGACTTTGAACAATGTCTTGAGGGACTGATATTATTTAATTCGACCATGGCAGCTGAAATTTGTTCATATTGGAAACATGGAAAGCAAGAATTGTCCTGGTGTGTATTTATGTAAATTTATATACATTGAAGACAAATGCATAATATCATAGCATATCTATCACGCTTCACTTTTTCGATTTAATATACCTCAGTTCTCTTTTCATATGGCCACATACTATTTTATGGATACACCAACACTAATCTAACCATTCGCTTGTTTGTGGCTATACAGATTGTCTTCTCTTTTTTGTAGTAGCAACCAACATTACAGTGAACATTCCTGTACATGCAGCTTTGAACCTTTGTGTAAATACATCTGTAGGACAAATGTGTAGCAGTGAGTTTCTAAGTCAAAAGGAATGTGTTTTAAATATTGATGAGTATTGTTGTCCTCAAAATGGCTACATCATGCTATAGTCTCCCCTATCTCATGTGAGATTTCCTGTTTTACCAGCCAGGTATCATCAAACTTTGTCACTTTTGTCTGATAACAAGCTTAGATCATTTTGCTTTTCATTCAAATGGATTTCTTTTCTAGGATATTTCTCCTTTTCCACAAATCAAGTTTAGTAAGATGACAGTACGCTATTTTTGATGTGCATGGAATCTGCTAAGGTAGGTATAGAGAGTAAGAAACACATGGTATTTTGAGCACCAGGTTCAACTCTTTGAGGACACAGTGCAACATATCTAGCATTCCTGGCTCATGCCTACTACACCAATAACTTCTCTAGTGTTTGTGATAGCCAAGAGCATTCCACACATACCTTCAGAGCTACCGTTGGTGTGTACTGCCAGTTAAAAATCAATGGGTTAGATATCTCAATCTTCTTACTAACACTACACAGTCACTTACGAGCCATCCTAAACAAACGCTATATTATCTATGAAGAAGCTTCCTGAACCTTACATTATGCTAGAGAATACTGAGACAATTACCCTTTAAATTCAACAAATACTCATCGTAGGGAAGACACTGGGATGTAACTGTGGAGGTTGTTGCCCTCTGGTGGGAAAACAGACATGTAGATTATATCTTTGTGTAAGTTACAACATGACCCAAATGAGCAGGTTCAAATGAAGATGTTACAGGGTTTGTTCTAACTGTAAAACCTTCTAAGCTAGGTATTAGAAATGAGTGTACAAGAATTTGCAAGGCCTAGACTATAAATACAAAGTTGTATAAAAACACACAAAAGGAAGATGCTGATTCAGTTGTTACAGGGAGAAAGGTTTTCATGAAAAAAACTATTTGAATTGTGTCTTTAAAGATAGTGGGATTTCAAATGGTAGAGATGAGGAGAAAGGCATTGCTGACAGTGTTGTCTTCTGGCTGTATGTTCGGTCTCTCCAGTGGAAGCAGTGTCGACATCCTTATGATCAGCTATGTGAGCTGCCTCTGCAGAAGGAGGAGTGGGAATGTGGGTGGTGTCCAGTCCCTCCTTGTGGAGCAACTTACTGCTCTGTGTGGTAAAATTCTTGGATTTGAACACAGTCAGCTCACAATAAGACTTGGGAGCGAAATGTAAAGCAAATTGCTGAATCCTTTGGGAAAATACGACATAGACCTTGTCATTGGTCACTAAGCAACTAAAGTACAACTCCAGAAATTACAAAATACTCTCACCGTTGCTGAGAGATGGCATTTAAAAATCTCTTAGAAATAACTAGACCATGCATATTGCTTTCTGACCTCTGAAACTTATACCACGTCCTCTCCCAAACATTTAATCCTCTGATTACATCAGGAAGACTCCATAGAGGCTCACCTATCTGGCTGGAACACCTAGCGATACCTTTTGAAAAAGGAGTGTGGACCACAGGGTGAGAACCATCTATAGGGATAGGACAGGAAATGTTATTGAGAACAGGTGGTAAGGATTTAGAATGCTCAATGCAGTAACCTGGGGACCTTTACAAACACCTGAAGTAGGGCCAGGGGTCTTTTGTTTAAAAATAAATCACTCCCAGGGGATTCTAATGACCAACAGGATGGAGAACTGTAAAATCCCAAGGAATCATTGAACAAGAGGATTATGGAAAAGAAGAAACAGTTTGAGAACCCATGGGCCCATTAAGTGCCACATTGACGAACAGGTCAGGACTGTTTTTGGAGTTCAAAAAGACAGGACATCTTTTTCTTCCATCACTCAGTCCACATTCTATTACCTTGTCTAGCTATATGTGCCCCACAAACTTAGATTTAGGGAGATAATTAGATGATTATATAGCCAAAAAGCAACTCTAGCCCTAAATCATTACATGTACGGCTCTGTGATCTGAGAAAAGTATAATTAATCTCCACTTAGTACCAATATTAAGCAAGCCAATGGACTCAAAGAAAAGGCAAAGTGAGGAACACCAGAGACTGTTTATTATTTAGTCTACATAATACCACTGACAGATGGATTCCAGCGTTAAATAACAATAAAACAAGCCCATGTGTAACATCTAGTTTTTAACAGTCATATTAAATGGCTGCTTACTTCCCCATCTATTTATCTTTTCCCCTACTAAAAATGAATCCTTCATTTATATGGCACTTGGATGAATATTCATGTATTCTTAACTGTCTCAGAAAGCATCCCTAAATTTTCCATAGTGTCTTCTACCAAAACATGCATGTCACCTTCTGCTTGCTGATATAGTAAGAATGTTTGGAAGGACTGAATTGTTTCTCATCTCCACTAGAAATGAGTTTTCATTTAAATCCTGTCAGCAGCTGCTAACTTGTAAGGCACTACAAGAACAAAAATCTACATAGGGCTGATCTGTCCAGGTGATGTTCTGAGAGTCTGAGGTAATCACTATCAAATGACAGAGCTGGTTCCTATGATCCTGCTTTCCCACAGGGGCTTCTCTTCCCACAGGACGGCAAAAGAGATCCATACAAGGCAGCTCACTGGCGGCAGATCCTGATGGTAAGGCTGGTGCCAACTGAGAGATGCCACATGGTAGAGGACTGCAGCTGGCAAAAGCTGCTAAACTTACTGATGGGAAGGGAGTCAAAGGCAGCCCAAGGAGAAAGCTGATTGGTGTGAGAGAAGTCTCAAAAGCAGTGTTCGTTCATACCTGATTAATACTGGTGGTATTTGTTTTGACAAAGGAGGCATTTCATTGCTCAGCTATGAACTCTGTGTTGGTGGTGGGTGAGGTACTCAAGGGGTTTCACTGGAATGCAAAGGACTTCACCCAAGCAGCAATCCTTATTGGAACTGGTGGAGAAAGGGGGCCATTCTCATTTATTACTAAGTAGCTTACTACCCTATGTGCAGAATTCATTCATTCAGCGAGATTGTTCAGAGAACAGTGTCAGATACAGAAAAATTGCCCTTCTGTCCTTCCTTCCTTCCTTCCTTCCTTCCTTCCTTCCTTCCTTCCTTCCTTCCTTCTTCCCTCCTTCCATCCTTCTTTGCTTCCCTATGATGCCTTAGGTCCTAGTGTCAAAATGGTCAACAAACTTAAATCAAATATTCTGGTGCAGGAATTCTTAACCTGGGACCCAGTCCATATTCTAGGGACACACCCTGGATACTGTAAACAAGCGTCAGAGTCATTAAATGTGGACAGGGAAAAATTGCATCATGATTTTTATCACTGTCTTACTGAAATCTAGCATTTGACTCTTTATGAATGTAGGCAATAGTCCACAGCAGTATTAAAGGCACTTGGGCCTCTGTCACCAAAACAAACATAGACATGTTTATGTCTTGTTGCTGTGTTTTCATAGATAGCTCAAAAAATCGATTGTGCTCATCAGTACTCAAAAATTATAATAAGTTCTGCCATCAGATTTTTCTTTAACATGCTAATGAAAAACACATGTGTAACTATATTATAAATTTATATCTTAACATTTTCAGATAATCTGTTTATTTGTTTTGGTGTGTTTGATGCCATGTGTCAAAACAATGGTCTTGTTCATGTTAGCTTTTGCTCTACCACAGAGCTATATCGCAAACCGTGTATTTTAACACTTTGGTGATTTGATTTCAATATCCTGAGTTTCTTTTATAATCCTATGTGTTTTATTTTATGCTTTTAAAAACCTTATTCTGAGAACAAGGTCATAGGCTTCACCACATACCAAAGCTGACCCTGGCACAAAAGGGTTATGAATCTACGTCCTGGGAAAAGAAGTCTTACTAGGCCTTAAAGAAACAATATTACAAATACATAATTACAGATAGTGCTTAAAGCTCTTTCTTAAAAAGTCCAGGAGTGTAAGATGTCAAAAGAAGACATGGTCCCCCTGTGTCTAGCTCAGTGAGATCCACCTGTATTTTGCTTCCCTAGGAGAATGTCATACTCTTCTGCAGTCAGCAATACATTAAACAAAATACTTTTTCCTGTACTGGAGATTGAACCCAGGGCCTTCCTACTGAACTATAGCCCAGTCCTTTTTCATTTTGAGATAGGGTCCTGCTAAGTTGTTAACTGCCCAAGCTGGGCTAGAACTTGCAATCCTTATCTTCCCAGAGTGCTGGGATTACAGGAGTGTGCCACCATGCCTGGGCATGAAAAATATTAATGAAACATCTTTTATGTACCAGGCCCCAGATGAGCAATGGGAATACAACATTCCTGATTGCCAGTTTAGCGAAGGAAGTTAGAACAAACAAACCACACATGAGGAAACACAAAACCCAGTTAGAGCTCAGAGCTCTGAGAAAAGTAAACCAGGGTGAGGAGGTGAAGAATTACTTCCTGGCCCTGCTGTGTGACACCTGGGAGCCAGGAAGGGGCTCTCTAGGTAGTTGACATTTTCACTGAGGCCTATAGGAGGAGACCTGCAGGAGATGAACTTAGCATGCAGTTCAAAGACCCCTGAAATGGAAACAAGTAAACGCTCAGCCTCCTTGAATCCAAGAGCCCAGATCTTTTACGTGATGGTAATTTGTTACCTTGCCATATGCTAGTTTTGGAGGAAGAGCAAATCACAGGAGTCAGAAGAGGGGTGGTCTGAAGGTCAGAAGCCAGCAACAGAGCAGGGGCATGGATTAAGTGCCCAAGTATATGCCTGTGTGGACCTTCCACACATACGGTGTCTCTTTGTGTCCAGCTGACCCTAAACCTTTCCTAGTCCAGTTTACCACCATCTGCCTTTCATACAATATGTTACTTTTGTTAGAGGTTCCCCCTCACTCCTGGAGGCCATCCATAAATATTTTTTTACCTGACACTACTGGAGCCCTACACCTCTGATTTTTCAGAGCCTAACGCAGTGAAATAAGCTTTTTACCATAGGAAAGGTAGCTATTTGCCTCCAAGTTCCAACCCAATCTTCCTCCTGAAGCTTCCTGGTAACCATAAGAATCCTGCTCAAAGCACATTTTCCCAGCCAGGTCTAGAAAAAGTGATTTGCCTGGCCCTTCCACATTTGACCTGCAGAAAAATCACTCTCTTTCCTGATGAAAAATAATACCAAAGTTCCTATCTGGCAGCAGCTTCAAAAGATTCTACTTATATATTCTTAAATCTATAAAAATCTTACCTATCCAGTGGCTATTAAACAAATTTATGTAAGGGGTTTATTTTTTTAATCCTGTAATTTCTAGGGAGTATCATAAGATCACAGATCATTTGGATCAATTCTGAGTAGTAAATTATGTCTAAATTAGTATGCAAATGCCATAAAGGCACATAAAATGATTTCTGTTTTTAAGAAATGGTTTAACTGCATCTATCAGGATATTTTTCTTGATTCTTCTAAACCTTCAATTGCCTATTCTTGTCCATAACATCTGCACACATGGCATATTTATAATGTCAGAAGTAAATCACTGGAAATTTAACATCTCTTATAAAACACTACTTGTCAGTTTCTTTCCTATGTGGTCTTGTGCTTAATCTATGATGGGATGTGAAATGTGAGCTATGGTCAGACAATGGATCTAACCCACAGCAAGAAAAAGATGAAATAAATCCCATCTCTTGCATCTATTTGAGTGAAAAAGGACAGGTAAATATTGGAAATATTTTCCAAAATAATGGCTGAGCCACAAAGAATTTCGGCAGAAATTTCAATTCTAAGAAAGTTCTCCAAATCCTTGAATATCCAT
>NW_004955434.1:8693605-8696498 GCF_000276665.1 Chinchilla lanigera | reverse complement strand
AGGGGAAGGGAGGGGAAGGGAGGGGAGGGAATGGAAGGGGAAAGAAGAAAGTCCGGTTAGCAGAAGGAGCCTGGGACTTGAAATCAGTTGATGTAAATTCCAGGTCTAACTCCACCACTTACTCTCTTTGAAACACCATTTGGCTTTATTTTATGTTCTTTTATCTCTCTATTTTCTTATCTATAAGTTACAATATTAGAAGAGATGACTTCTAAAGCCTCTTATAGGTGCAAGCCCATAATCTCAGCATTTGGAAGGCTGAGGCAAGAGGATTGCCATGAGTTCAATGCCAGCCTAAACTACATAGTGAGGCCCTATCTCAAAATATCTAAATAAATAAAACCTGTTACATCTCTAAAATTGCATGAATTTCAGCCTCTGTCATTACAATAGGTCCCAAGTACTAGGCAGCAGATTCCAGCAATATTCCTGAGAATAATGGCTGGAAGCTGAGAAGCCATCTTGGTCACGAAGTAGCCAAGTTCTGCTTGGTGAAGCACAAGCTACAGGGAGCCTGGGTGTCTGCTAATCATTGAGTTACCAAGCTTGCTCTGAATTATTTCCATGAGAGAGCTACAAACTCTATCATGGGCCTTGGAATATAACTCAGTGATAGAGCACTTGCTTAGCACAAATGAAGCTATGGGTTCAATCTTCAGCACTAAAAAAGTTAATTTATTTCCATAATTTTTAACCATTGTTGTCATCTGTCACATGCCAACAGGCCTAATCCTATGAATAAATAGACACACGACTGTTTCTCTCTGTTAAAGAGCATCACAATGCAAAACAAGCCACTAATGACCAGACCAGCCTCCATCACAACTATTTGTGTGAATCAAAGGATTTACCTGGAAACTTTGTTCCTGTCGCTGGTTATTTCTTCCTTCCTGCTCTCAGCCACTCAGTAAGTAACAGTGATGGCAGACCTTGCCTGGCAAGTTTTGAAATGACATGACAAAGAAGAGGAAATGAAAAATTTTCTCACATAAATTGCTTCATTCTCAAGTCTGCTTTTCTGTTGAGTAATTCCTGGGTTGGGTTTAAAATACAATGGGTGGCAACCATTCTAGAGAACTGGCATCTGCTTGAAATTTTTAGCTTCCTATTGACCACGTAAGTCTCTTGGAGCAGAAGCTGAAAGTGACCCAGTTCCTACTGACACTTTCACAGAAAGATTTGTGAAAGAGTAGCCTAATACCAGCTCAGCTGGGACTATTAACGATATAAGCTGCAGTGCTGCAGTGGTGGCCCAAACAAGGCAGGTCCCTGTTGATGTACAGTCATCATATCTCTTGGAAGGCTTTGCTTATGAGTCTGTAATTCAAACTCACTTTTGACTTTTGCAGAATCCTGAAATGTCAGGATACTCAACAGAGCACTGGTTCCTGTTCCTGGCTCCAAGGAAAGCTCTATGCAGATGACTGTCAATTGTCTGTCCCTAGAAACATGGTTTGCAATATTTATGTAACCTTAGAGAAAGTGAGGCATCTCATAGACCATGTACTACACAAGGAATATGTATGTTTATGTAACATAAAACTTGGTGTACAGTTTACTGAGGTTCCAGACCCCAGATACCCATGTATGAGTCCAGGGCTGCCAGGTTTAGAAGGCTTGTCTTTGAACCAACCAGAAGAAATTTTAAAACCTCAAAAGTCATCTAATTTTGTCCCTGAGATGAATTCTCCACTAATCTCCTGAACAGAAAAAGCATTCAGTAGATTTTAGAGGTTTCAACTGTTTGCCAGCTTTATTGCTATTTACAATCATCAGTGAGAGAAATTTGTGTACTTCCTCCCCACTTCCTGCTCTCAAGTCCTGTTATGGTTTTTCGTAGATGTTTCTCCAAAGCCTCATGCAATCATAGATATACCTTTGAGAAAGTGATTGGATCATGGGGGTGTTGTTATCTTTATGAGTTTATGGCTAAATGAGGTATTGGAGGAGAATCAAGATAGTGGAGTGGTGAGCAGCAGCAAAATTCAGTCTCTCAGAGATCCAGAATCTGAACACTGAAAAAGAACTTAGGGAGGAAAAAAAGAGAAGTAGATTGCTAGGAATGGAGAAGAAACTGACAGGACAATTGCAAGCTACAGAAAAGTTTGAGAAGCAGACTACAATGCACTCTGTATTGTCTTACAGGTTCCTAGCTCACAGCTTGTGGGAAGGGGAACGTTGATCTGCAGAAGCAAGGTAGGTAGGTACTGGGGACCTGCGGGGAGAAATGGTGGCAGTGGTTTGGGCCAGTGACACAAGCTCCAGGGGTGACCACAGTCATGATCTGCAGGGACAGTTCAGAATTTTACTATGAGGAGATTTCCTCCACATAGCAGGTAACATCCCAAGAGGGAGCTCAGGCTTGGGTAGGTACCATTCTGGGAAGGGATTGTTTGAATCTGGAACTCACAACAGCTGAGGGGCCGCTTCACTTCAAGGTTCCCAGTGTTACCTTCCCACAGTGATTGGGTGAAAAACAGTCATAGGAGACAGCCACAGAGAGGGAACAGGCTGGAAATATACCCCTTCAGGAGTATGAACTCTGGCTGGGAAGGAAATGAGTCCCATGCCCCACAGTGGAAGGCCAGACCCAGCTTGAATTACACTGTTCCTGAAAGCACTGGAATTGAGTACTTGAGTCCTTGCTTCACTGCCTGCATCCAACACAAATTTGAGTCTGATTGGCTTTTATATCCATGGGTACAAGCAGGGACATGTACTGGCGGACCTTCCTACAGCATGGGGTGAACAGATGGGCACCTTGCAAATCCACAGGCCATCATGCTAGGCAGAGAAAACCCATGAATTCCTGTACTCCATAACTGCAGATGCAGGATGAAAATCACTCATTCAAAAATACAGAGAAATATTGTTTCTGTTTTTGGACTCCTTT
>NW_004955434.1:8628745-8693458 GCF_000276665.1 Chinchilla lanigera | reverse complement strand
TTTTCTTCTTCTGTCCTCCTTTTTTCTTTTATCTTCTATTTTTCATTGTTTTTTTTCTGCTTTATCTAATTCTATAAACATCCTTCTACTGTTAACAGTATCCTTTGTCTCTCTTCTTTATCTTCCTTCTCATCTCCCATTTTTTAATTTTTCAAAGTTTTCCTCTTGCATTCTTCCATTTCCAACCCCCTAATCTTTAATACTATAACCATTAAGATTTATTAATCTTTAGATAATTAACTATACTATTAGTGTTGAATAACTTTCTACCATAAGTAGAAGTATAGTTGTTGTAATTAGTATATACTTGCTATATGTAAATATCTGGCTTGTCTTAGTGTTTATACTGTAACTGAGGTTCTCAATTCTATGGCCAAGAGTGGTACACGTTTCCTTTTTATGGTATATGACTATCCAACTTGTCTTGGTTGATATTACTGTTGCTGATTTACTTAATATTGCCATGGTTTCATAACTGTTACTATGAATGGGTTGTGTCCGTGTGGCAACACTGAGCTTGCATTTGTGACATTAATAATACTGTGCTCCATTCCCAGAGAAGTGGGTGTTGGCCCAACTTTACCTCAACCCCTCTCCTCTCCCTGCCAAATTAGCAGAAGTGGTTAGATCTTGAGACAGAGGTAAAGAACTATATAGTTAGTCATACTATATATTGGTTAAGAAAACTTTCATAATCTATTTTTTTAGCCCACAACTTAAACTAAAGAAGTAAGGATGACTTTTCTCCATACCTCTGTGCTACAGAGAAAAAACAACTGTTTCCCCATTATTTTAATTTTTTAAGATCTGAACCCTAAGAGGGAACTCAGTCCTGTTGATTCATAATACCAGGATATTTTTTCAAGAAATTGTTTCTGTGTTTATGTGTACCATCAAAGAGAAATAATGAATATCATTTATGGGTATTCGAAGACTGGGGAAGCATCTAGTAACAATACCTGAAACTGGAAGTTCAGGTAACAAGCAAGTTCTCATAGTAAATTTCTAGGTGTGTTTTGCTTGTACAAAGATTTTCCTTTGAAAATATTTATGTTTATGATCAATTCACTTTTTCACATTGACAGTTTGTGGTTTATCATTATTCCTTACTTCAACCTATACTTAATAATTCCTCAATCAAATGACTCCAACTAGAGGTTGAAATTACCAGGAATCTTCAGTGTTTTTCCTAATTATTTCTGTCTAGATAGTATACTGTGACAGTAATTCTCATTGTGTGCTTCATAGTAATCCAGCTACAGTAGTGAGCATGTTCATACAGTAATAGATGACTTAGGAGACTTCCTGTAATCAAAAGAAAGGCAAATTGAGCCATAAATATAAAGTGGTACTCATGTCTTAATTTGGAAATCCCTGGTAGAAATACTTTTGGTAATATAGCCAAGAATATGGTGCTAACATTCATGCCAAAATTGGAGAACATCATCCTGATGTCCCCATCTCCCCAACAGCTCATAGATTCTACCCTATTAAGATTTACTTCTTAAATAGCTCTACTGTGGCTTCTCTACCTTCCTGCTACTATAAATCTATCTTGTCTATCTAGTTTATGCCTCTATCATCTCTTGCGCATATTATTTCAACTGCCTTCTAAATCTTCTCCATCATTCTTTTCACCCTCTCTTTTCAATCCGTTATCACATAGAAGAGCAATTATTCTAAAACATGTGTTCTTATCCTTCCTATGCTGAAAACTTCAGTGACATTCCTTGTCCCCATGATTGGAGCAAAATCCTTATACAACTTCTAAGCTTCTTTATAATCTGAATCCTGGTGGACCAGAGGTCTTTTCTCATCCCATTTCCCATTCTCTATCTCTCACCACAATCGAGCCTCCTATGTTCTGCTCCAGCCACACCAATTCTTTTCATTCCCTGAACCAACCATGTAGTCTCTCACTTCTGATCTTTGTGCTTTCTATTCCCTTTGCTTAAGTAACTTCTCACCTTCTCTGTCAGGTCTCAGTGAGAATGTTGAGCCTCAAAGTGAACTTAACCTCATACTTACAGCTGGCTGAGATGCTCCGCCCAACAGTACTCCCACAGCCTCCCACACATAGCACCACTGGAGCACATATCACACTACAATGTACCTGGCAGAAACAGCCTTCACATGCGAGCTGTCTAGGGAAAGGGTCAAGATCTCAAGGGAAGAAAAACCCTTTGACACATAGATATAAATATCTTCACCCCGAGCTTCCAGTAACAAATGATCAAAATTCACCTGGCACTGCGGTTCTAAAAGAAAAGCAGCATGACACAGAAGAAAAGACAAATAAGAGCTTGATCTTGCCTTTGCTTCCCGACCAGCTAAGAGACCTTGGACAAGTTATTTAATCTCCCTAACCCTTAGTTTCCTCACCTGTAACTGAGCTATGACTATTAGACTACTCATAAGATGTGTGACATGTTTTCCCTTTCCTGTTAAAGCATGAGATGAATGGAGGAGGAACAGAAGAGCATCAAAGAATCTAAGAGCTTTAACAATCATTTTAAATTCCAGAGCATGGTAGCACAAATGAGGCAGGGAGGGAGCTGGCACTCACTAATCACTAAAGAGGAATCTACTGACTGAGTCCTTAAATTGATCCACTATATAGTCTGTGGCTCAGGGTGGAGGAGGAAGGAGGCAGTGGTCTTCAGGATCCAGTGAAATGTTTGGGAAATCCCCAGGCAATTCCAGCATGGGTGGAAAAGATATGAGAGTGGTGGTGAAGGGCACACTGATGGCCACGGGAATCACCCAAGGATACTGTTTAAAATGTAGTTCTAGCGCACCGGTCCTGAGTGGCGCATGCGTGGTGTTGTGTGAGCCCCGGTGCCACGGACGACGAGGACGAGACTTACCCACTCTGGAAAATCCGGGAGACCATCATGAAGTTGTGCCACTACCGTGGCTACCTGGTGACCCAGGATGAGTTGGATCAGACATTGGAGGAGTTCAAAGCCCAATTTGGGGACAAGCCAAGTGAAGGGAGTCCATGACACACTGATATCACCCTGCTGGTACCCACAATGATGACCCCATGGACCAGATGTTTGTCTTCTTCCCAGAGGAGCCCAAGGTGGGCATCAAGACCGTCAAGGTGTACTGCCAGCACATGCAGGAGGAGAACATCACCCGCGTGCTCATTGTGGTACAGCAGGGCATGACACCCTCTGCCAAGCAGTCCCTGGTAGACATGGCACCCAAGTACATTCTGGAGCAATTCCTGCAGCAGGAGCTGCTGATCAACGTCAGGGAGCATGAGGTGGTCCCAGAGCACTTGATTATGACCAAGGAGGAGGTGGCAGAGCTGCTGGCCAGATATAAGCTCCGGGAGAACCAGCTGCCCCGCATCCAGGCAGGAAACCCCGTGGCCTGCTACTTTGGGGTAAAGCCAGGGCAGGTGCTGAAGATCATCCGGCCCAGTGAGAGGATGGGCAGGTACATCACCTACTGACTGGTGCAGTAGCTGTGGAGCAGCAGCCCCTGGAGACAAACAGATGGACATATGGGCACGGGCTCGGTCGCCTTCTGTGGAGACATGCCCCAGCCTATTTGCTACTTCTGCTCTGAGCTCCCCAGGACAATAGCCACTGCCTCAGTGTACCTTATCTAGATGAGGATTTCAGCAGCTGCGTCATGCCGAGGCCTCAGAAAGGACAGGGTGCTGTCCAAGGAGGCCCCCCGGAACAGCTGATGTGAGCCCTAGTCCTGGGGCAACCTGCCAGGTGGAGACCAGGACTGCCTCTCCCAGTGGCCCTGACATGCAGCTGACCATGTGGCTCACAGTCCGCTGTTGTGGGCTGCCCATGTGTGCCTGCGGCCTGTCCTCAGCCAGCTTCCTTCACTCATACTCTGCCCCTGCAAGCGCACTGCAATTGCCAGGATCTGAGGTCACAGCTTGATCAAGTTCTCAGCTGCCATGGAATGTTGTTTTAAAACTTAAGGCTATTTTGAGTAAATAAACTTATCTCAAACACCAAAAAAAATAAAAAATAAAATAAAATGTAGTTCTAATTCATCAGCTCTGGGGTGGCCTAAAAATCTGCATTGCTAACAAGTTCCTGAGTACAACTGGCCCCACTGGTCCACACAGCATACTTTGAATAGCAAGGATGTAGAAAATAACCACTTAAGCTCCCTCTTTCTGTTATTATAATTTAGAAAGACCAGCAACTTCCTAGGAACAGTGTGACAGTTCCTTTGGGAAACATTTTTTTCTGTGTTTTGAGGAACTATTCTGATAAATCACTTGGGGTCGGGGTGAGATGACTCACCAAAACACATGGTGAAACGATAACAGATGATCTTAAATTCTGTCAGGTAGGGATCTTTTCATCTATATATCAGGAAGAGTAGGGCAGCCGGGTTTGCGGACAGAGAGGAATAGTTCTACTTAGGAAGAGAAGGAATTTATATATAGCCTTGAACTAGAAATCAAGGGAATAGGAACCCTGTGTAGAAAGAAATGTCTGTGTAGATATTTAGAAGTTATTTCCCTGACAACGCACTTATTTTCCAAGGAGTCCTTTGTCTTGCTCACCAATGCTTTTGTGAGTGTAATTTCTTTCATTCTTTGAAGGGGAGTGGGCTTAAAGAAGCAGATGAAGGATGAGGGGACATCTCACAGCAGGATGATACCAGCTTTGAAGGCCCCTGGTAGGTTCCCTTCAGCAGCTGCTGGGTGGTAGGCAGGCAGGAGGCGAGGGTGGGACATATCACACCTTCTATTGGTGAGTAATATGACTAGACTACTATCAAAATCAGTAATTAAAGTAAAGAGCAATAACAGGTTGGCAAAACCACAGGGAAAGATAATGACAAAGGGGAAAAGAGAATGCGATGCTTGGAAAAGGTCAGTAGTGCCTGGAACATTTACCTAAAAAAAAAAAGAAGCTGAGCAGTGAAAGAACTGAGAAATCAAACTTCATCAGCCATATTCAGGCTCACTTTTATTTCACATCCTCACAAAACCATAATGCAAGGGACGGTACTAGTTTTATCACAGAATTTTAACCTGGGATCCATGAAAAGGATTTGAGAGGTAGTGTCTTTGAATCTACTAATAGTATATGTAAAAATTATATGTATGTGCATAGGCATATCTTTCTAGGGAGAGGCCACTTAGCTCACATTGAATTGCATGCCAAATGGTGATACAAAATAGATCAGAGTCACTGAATTCAAAATGAAGCTAGTTAAAAATCTGTTTGATATTCTTGCCTATAAAATAATGAAAAAATAGAAAAGAACTTGAAATTTTTTTAATACAAAATCAAAATAGTCAGTACAAAGTTACACTGCCATTCATTAAAAAACTGTACAATCCACTCTGAAGATGACAAAATTTTTATATCTGCTTAGAAAAGTAAAAGTACCCTTCTTTGATAGCATTTAAAATAAATAGTGGCCAATTATTTTCAATATACATAGTAAACTCCAAGAAAACACAAACACGACAGCAGGCTGCAACAGAACAAATTCAAGTTAGGTCAATAGTTTTGTCCCCCTGACCCCCAAAAGAATTTGGCAATGGCTGGAGATTATTTTGGTTATCACTAGATAGGGGATCCTACTGACAGTAAGGAGGTGGAAGCCAGAGATGATCCTAATAACCTACAATACATGGGACAGGTTCCCTACAACATAGATTTTTCTAGCCCAAAATGTCAATGGTGCTGCAACTGAAAAACACTGAATTAAAAAAATGAAAACCTCCTGGCTGTGAGAAGTATGAATAACATAAATAAACATCCTAAAGGCTATCAAATTTCCTTTTAGGGAGTTTTGAATGATTAAGAACCTCGTCTTTACATTCCAAAACAACATAATTTTCTGCAAAGATTAAGGTACAATCTTTGGGAAAGAAGCTGATATGCTAAGAGGAACTCTGTCTTATTCAAACTCGTGCTCACATGGAGTGCAGTAAGGACTGCACTGGAGTGCAGTAGGGAGTGCGGTAGGGACTTCATAAGGGTCTGCAGAATGAACAAATCTCTCTGTGGATCTTCTTAATAAAATAATCTGTGGGTAGTTTAGCTATCTGTCTTATTTGCTTTTCTTTGTTGCTGAGACAAAGTTAAAGTGGTCTCTTAGCTACTTTTTTCATTACTGAGATAAAATATGCAACACCCACAGTTAAAGGAGGAAAGGTTTATTTAGCTCACAATTTGTAAAGGTTTTAGTCCATAATCAGCTGGCTCCGAGGCAGGATGGCATGGCAGACAGGTATCCCAGAGGAGAAACAGTTTATGGCAGATAGAAGATAGCAAAGCAAGCAAGGGAGGATCAGGGTTCTTTTCATCCCTTATATTTTATTCAGGCTACTTAGTTGGGTAACAGTCACACCCTTAATCCTAGTGCCCTTGATCCTAGCACTGCATCATGAATTACTACCAGCATCTCGCACTCTAGATCCAGCCACCTCTGAAAAAAACCCATTGTGACTTCATGAGGCTTTGGGGGACATCTAGACATAAACCATGACATTCCCTTCCTGGTCACCCCAACACTCGTGCACATTCCCCTATGCAAAAGGCATTTAGTCCATCTCCAAGAGTTGCCAAATTCCTAACAGTTTCAGTTTTCTGAAAACTCCAAGTCCCAACTGTCCTCTGAGATTTAAGGCAAACTCTTAGCTACAAGCCCCTGTACAAATAAAAAGAATGGTAAACAACTCCAATATTCAATGGCACAAAATAGACATTTGCCTTTTTAGATTAGAGAGGTAATTATATTTCATCAAACTGAAATTACAAGCAAATTCAGATAGGAAAGTAACTGCCAGGTTTGAAATTTAGCCAGAGTCATGGCAAGAGCCTACAGAAGGAAGCAATGGTCTCTAATAAAGAACCTTCCCTATGAGGCTTTCCAAGAACCAGTCTGGAGTATGGCCAACCCCGTTTGGAAGGAGAAGTATCACCCTCACAGGCCCCCAGAGCAAACTTCAAGTTCCCAAGTGACTCAGTCTTCTGCAACCTTTTCTTTTGCTTAAAGAATCAAAGGTAGGCTTGGGTGGCAGACGCTACCACATATCTCAAACCACTTGTTGGAGGCCATAAGAAAAGAAATGGATTGAAATCTCTATAAGGGTCATGTGTTCACACTGAAATATTGTAGAAAGTAATAAAGGGGATAGAAAACCATATCAGTAGCTCAACAAAATAATCAGACTATGTGAGACTCACCTTAATGAACACATTTGTATTCGATGCATAAAATTGTGCCTTTAAAGTGAGATGTGACTGGAGTTTAACAAGCCGAATTAGTAAGATTTAAATTCATGGGAATGATTTTATGAATACAGTTTGCATAAAACCTCAGCATTAACCTTTAGTATGTTGAGGACACAATGGAGGCCAATTTGATTCTTACTGGATAATTAAAAAGCATTTTACAGTATTCTAGATATTTAAGAGTTGTGGTTCCAAATTTTTAAATCAGCAATTAGTCAGCTACTGGATAATCAGTGCAAGAATTGTATTCATGGTGTGTTTTCCCAACCCAGACTGATTAAGTGGCTAATTATAGTTCTAACTATTGTGGCTATGGGCTCCAAGCATAAAGATATTCATAATAGTTAGACATGGATATATTTGGTAGTGTTTTGCCATTGCTGTGATACAGGGAGAATATGAGGTTATAATGTTTCTCATTAATGCTGAAAGGAATGAAACGTATGCTTGCATAAATCTGTACTCAGTAAAAACAAATGTCACATCAGATGTGCAAAGTCAGGTTTTCTTCACGAAAGTCAAATGACTGCAGTGGACTGCCTTTCCTAAAAAAAAATCCTTGGTATAAGATGTAAGGCTGACCTTTTGAAAGGCTACGGATTGTTTCACATAAGCAGTTGCTCTGAATTATAGGAAGGTCTTCGTTCTATCCATTCCGTGGGCACAGTACTACCAAATTAAAACCAAGGGCAGTCACAATAAGTTCAGAATAAATTCACTCAAAAATGAGCTCCACATATGAAAGAGATTTCCCCCACTTGGAATTGAGCCTTAATGAAGTTGGGTCCAGTAAGTCCAAGTTCCACTAGTTCGGGCTCATACAGAAGGACTATTTTGTGACCTAGTGTTTGTTATTCTGTAATTAGTATGAAAGATTCAATTTACACCCACTGGGCTATAAAGGGTAGAGGAAAGATGATTCGATCAATGATAGAGGTTACAGGAAAGATAGTGATTTTATTGGAAGTAAAAAGAGAATGTGATCAGAATGGAGTTTCTCTCCCCTGTTTATCAGCAACAGTTAAATGAAGAACTGTTTCTCTTAACTACATGATGAAAATTAATGTCACTAAAAACAGACAGACTTGTGTGGCTCCTGATACAATGTGTGGAGAAGGATGCAACACTACTTCTTCAGTTTTCCTCCCAAAAGCGCACAGGCTGAGTCTAATCGTGAAGAATTATCAGGCAAATCCAACCTGAAAGATATCTTACAAAATGGCTGGTTTGGGTTTTTATAAATATCAAGGCCAAAATTAGCAAGGAAGGCTGAGAAATCACTTCAGATTAAAGGAGACTGAGGAGACATGACAACAGATGTACGTGTAATACAGGCTTAGATCTTGGATTGGGAAAAACCAAAGGACATCACTAGGCAATTGATGAGAAGAGAATATGAAAAGTGGATAATAGTGGTATTGTATGTATGCTAAATTTCCTGATTTTGATAATCACAGTGTGGTTAAATAAAAGGATATCCTTTTTCTGGTGAAATGTACACTGAATTATTTAGAAAAGAGGCAGAGTGTTTCCAATCTTTGATTTAGGGGGGGAAATCATGGCTAGAACCAGACATAAAACCAGAAATATAAATGTGTGTATGGAGATGGACAGACTATAGAAAATGTAAACAACTAGTGAATCTAAGTAAAAGATATAGAGCAGTTCTGTGATTACTATAGCAAAATTAAAAATTAATTTATCATGTTAAAAGGGCTGCCGTTTATTGATCACAATCAGCATTTTCTACACACAGCATTATGTAAAGGTAAATTTATTTCTATCAAATTTGACAAAATAGATTGCTGGGTCAGATAAACTCCTTCACTTTGAAAAACAAATCAAGTTTCAGTGAATAAGGAATACTATAGAAAACAGTGACTCAGGAAGCATAATGGCCAAATGAAGTAGCTCTAGATTTTATTTCCAGTTTTTAATTCTGGCAAATGACTTCTATGCATACTGTTGTGTGTTTTCGCTGACCATTGTAACTACCAATGATTTGACCCAGAAAATGGGGCTGTTCGAGGTGTTCCCTCCGTGATAGCAGAAGCAAATGATTAATTTGTCTAGAAACAAAAGGCTGTGATGAAGTGTTTCCCTCTTTTCTTGGCTTCAATATTTCAAAGGATGTTGCATTTAGAAGGTTATCTATCATTTGGTTTGAAACCCCATATCATTTTCAATATCCTCGCTTTGTTTTGTTTGTATTTTGCTATTGTTCTTTTTATTTACTATTCTTTTTAAAATAAAAAAAAAAGGTGATCTGGGAGAAATAAGACAACATTAATGCCCTGGGCCAGATAAAAAAGAAAAAGCTGCAACTGTGTCCTTTTTAGAATTTAAGGTTGGGGTGCATCTTGACAAATGAATGACTTCAGTATCTTTTTCTACAAAGGCCCTACAGGAAGTAGGTTCTACCTAGACCAGTATATCCTAAAGTCTCCTGGGAAGGTGTAGGAAAGAATAATGGTAGTCACAAGGTACCGGATGAGTGTTTCATTGTGCCAAGTCTTAACCAAAACCTTTTGATAGGGCAAAGTCGCTTTCTAATTTGCCTGTCCATAGTGGAGTTCAAAAAAATCATTTTTCAGATTTCAAATAAATCTTTACATACCTGTTGAAATAAACTGAATCCTCCATCCCAGCCCAGCACACACACATGCACACACACACACACACGCACACACATGCACATGCATACACACATGCACATGCACACGCATGCATCTTTACCATGGAAGAAATCTGGTAATAGGAAGAAATGTTGAATATGGTGCCAGGTGACCCAAGCACAGCAATTTTTTAGTTAACATGGAAAACCTTAATGGTTAGTAGGGTAAGGAGAATGTCTAGTGTTATTAATTCAAAATAAATAGGGTTAAAGCCACATTAATAAGAGAACTCACCCTTACATAAACTAGGTGAGGCAAGCTTTGTGAGAAACTGCTGCTTTTCCCAAAGTTTGTCTTTAAAGAACTTCTGAAGGCAAACCAGAGGCAGAGTCTTCTGTGGGTGAAATGTCTTCACAGCTGTCGCTTCCATGGGATAGGAGAGTGTTCATGAAGAAAGGGTCAGAGGAATCCTCTGTTGGAATCAAGCTGAAACCGGAGGTTGCAGAAGATTCCAAATGTGAAGGGACTGGACTTAGGACTCAAAATGTTGATAGGGAAAGTGCAAAAGATAGAAAGGGAGTGGGGGGAGCAGATGATGGATGATACCCAAACAAAGGAGAAGCTAAGACAAGAAGACAGGAAAAATAAGACAGGAAGCCAGCTTTCATGGTGATACTTTCTCAAAGACCCAATCCCGGGAGACTTGATCTTTTTCTGAGATAGATAGAGGAATGATGACTTTAAAAATGAAAAAGAAGCCATAATCCTTCTTTTGCTTCTCTATTGCTTGGGGGTCATACATGAATCTTTCAGGCAGAGAATGACCTAAGTGTTCTCCATCGGAGCCCAAGAAAGGCAGAGAAGTTAGCATAAGGAGAGGTAGCCAAGTTGGGTCTGGTGGGCACCGCTCTGACCTTTCTCACAATGGAGAACTGGGTGGGGAAGAGCCACCATCAGCCAAGGGTCCTCCACTCTGAAGGAGTAAGGCAAGTCCCTAACTGCCCTGACCCTACATCTCACTTTCTTCAGATGCTCTTTGAGATATCAGGCTGAAGCCAGAAAGGTCAGGTACTTACATGAGTATATGCATTTTTTATTATTATTATTATTATTATCATTGATTTTTGACACATGGTCTTGCTATATAATTCAGGCTGTCCTTAAACTCACTATGTAGCCCTTGAACTCTCAGCAAGCCCTTGAACTCTCCAACTGCTTCAGCCTCCAAATTGCTGAGACTACAGGCGTGTGGTACATGCATTTAAACACTACTAGTAGTTTAGAACTTTCATGAAGCACATAATATATACAAGGTCTAGGATTTAAACTGCCACAAAGTGTGCTTTGCTTTTAAACCATGGAAGTTTTAACAGTTTTTTTAATATCATTTGTACTGTCTCCTGCTTTTTCATTGAATCCAATCAATCTTAAGTTGTTGTTATTTGCCTCATCTAGCAGCTCCTGGTTTGATTTCTCATGATCCCTTGATATTTTTAAGAAATCTTTCTTTTCATAATTGCTAACCATAAGCCTGTCTTCTGTATCTGAGATTCTGTCCCACATTGGCTTAATCTACTGTGGATACTTTCAGTGGAATTTTTATTCTCCTGGATATTTGCTTGAATCTGCCTTGTAGATTCTATTTCTTTCTTGTGCTAAGCATTCATGGCTTCCATAATTTTCTTAAGATCCTCTAATTTTTTGTCTGTATCTGCTCTAGAGTCACTAAGCATGGTTTTCATCATGGACACCATCCCTGCAGTTATCTAAGAAATCATTTCTGATTTGATTTATTCTAGAGCCTCATTCAATTGCTTTGTTGTTACCACTTCAGAGAGGTCACATGGGTAGCTTTGAGATTGTCCCACCTCAATATCACCTGGATTTGCCTTTGGTGAACTGGATGTCTGGGGTTGCATCTTTTCTAAATGTCTTCTCATTTTCTCTTCTTTTTTAAGTTTAATTCCTGGGTGTTGCTTGTAAATTGTTTATGGTGGGTTTCTTTATTACTAATATTTAGAACCCTTAGGAAGTGACTATTTCTCTGAGGTATCTTCCAGGTGTAGCTGGTTTGTGGATTTTGAGTCTATTGCAAGATCTTACCTCTTAAATTTTTGGAGATGAGAAGTTGCTGCCTGCTTGGTCCAGCCCTTGGACCTTTGGCACTTTGCCACAGTATTTATTTGACCCTTATTTTTAGTCTGTCTTGGAATGCCAAGAAGAACAGCTGTTTAGAACAATTATGTCACTTTGGCTAGAGTGGTGCCATCCACAATGATTAGCTTTTGGTGGCCAGCAGAGTGGAATCTAGGTGGTTCAAGCTCCTACCTCTCAATCGAATTCCTCCTAGTCTTCTCCTACCTGCCAGCAGTCTACTGTGACTGGATGGCTCTTCCCTCCTTCTACACTGGGATGTTGGCAGTGAAGGAACTCAGGACTATTCTGCTGCTGGAGTTCCCTCAATTCTTTGAAATACAATGGTGACCCCACCAGCCTACTTATTTTCCATGTGTCTGTGTGCTGGAGCACAGTGCCAGTTCACTTCACTCACCAATCACTGGCTCATATTCTCACTGCTGCTTCAGACTTCTGTGCTCCTGGTCCCACTTGTGGCATGCATTTCACTGGGCTACTGGTCCCACCTGTGGTATGTGCTGTGCTCTAGATCGATTCTTGATGGTTTTCACTGTTGCCTAGAAACACAAACAAAGCTGTGCCTGAAATATATTGTAGGTGCTCATCAAAGTCTCATTGAATTGATTTGAACTTTTGTTTAATTTTGGACATCTGCTTATCCACTACATTTGAGTATTAGTACAGTCTGTCTGTCATTAAATGCAGGTATCTTTATGATGTGGCTTTCCAGCTTCAAATAATTTGATTGTCCTTATAAGAATCAGCATATCAGTATCCAGGACCAAGAAGTACACCCAGATGATTATTTTAGATTTATACCCTTCTTTAGAACTCTATATTATTAGTCAGCTCAAGATCCAAAGAACCTTTGGAAATACAGGGTCTAATGGCTGGATCACAACATAGACTACTCACAAATATAGGCTTTTGAATTTCATACTTTTAAGTTTCATATTGCTCTATGAACTGAAGGATCTCCAGGCAAGCAGAGTCTGCTTCCCTCGTAACCCATGGTTCTGGTCTTTGAACAATGCCACCCTCTTTTCTATACTGTAGCTTACAGTGTATAAGAGAAAAATTCAGTGCTTCTATTGTATGGAAAAGGGCACTATGAATGACCAATCTAGATAGAAGCAAGGTAACAGAGCTATTAGACTAGATCTTGGAATCAGTGCAGAGGTTGAATCTCAGCTCCATCCCTTATCAGAAGTGCAGCTTTGGACAAATTACTGTATCTCTCTAAGCTTTAGCAATATCCTATAGAAAATAGGGTATAATAAATAACATAGGTTTTCAAAATGATTCAGTAAGTTAATGCATATAAAACACGCAGCCCAGAATAGATACTTGGTAGCTTCTAGATAAATCTAAGCTCAGGAGGGCTGAGGTTTTGGCACCTCAGTTAGCTTAAGAGCTTTTACTTTAATTTCCTATATACAAGTCCTTTTAAAATTAATAACTGATTGTACTTCTATCTCACCTCATTTTTTCTACTTACCACTTCCTCAAAAAGTTCAGGGGCTTAGCTTTTTCAAATATGTAGTCTGGGGCATGTTTTCCATTCTAGCAGCAGCTCATGATTCTGAAGATCTATCTAATGACATTTGAGAACATTGGCCATTATCTCTTCAAATACTTTCCTTGTTTTATTCTCATTCTCTATTTCTTCTGGTACTCCAACTACATATATATTATACAATTTCTTATTTCCCAATGGATCTTGAAAACCATTTTATTTTTTATTAGTTTTTTCCTATATATTCTTAGACAATTTTTAGTATATCTATCTTAATGGTGATGCTTTTTCTGTCTCCAATTTGTTGTTATGTCCTTCCAGTAATTTTTTCATCTGCTGTTGTCTTTATGCTTTGTTATAGAAGACATATGGAAAGTCAAAGGTATTCTCTAAGCACATCTAATTTGAGATGTCTCAGCTTCTAATCTCTGGATCCCCTGTGGATCTTGCCAGTATGGTTACAACCATGGTTAGGATAGTTCCAGTGGTAGCCTCACTCTGGGTCATTGTCTCTACTCTATAGGTTCAGCCGTGCTACTGTTTCAACTGGTTCCTAGTCTTAAAAGAGAGCATCAGTAGAAGTATCCCCAGTAGTGTAGACAAGCAACAGTCTATGATAGGAAGGATCAAAAAACCCTGAGCTTGAAAAAGGACCGAGAACCACATTACAGTAAGAGGAATAATGTCATTGTGGTCTTGTGACCTAAGCCTGTCACTCACAGATAAATGCCAAAAGGTGATAGTTTTCAGCTCAAAATAAAATGACTATACTAGTTGTTAGGTATCGAGTTAAATAACCCTTAGTTATTGCAGGCTGATCAGGCCCACAATCTCCCAAGCAAGTGGACAACGAAGGCTCAAATAAATGAGACAATGGAAATGATTTCAGGGCTCCAGGAGGGACTAACTCTCTTACAGCTTCAATATCCTCTGAGTTTAGACAAAGACTTCTCTGGCCAGCCCATATTTATTTGGTTTTCAAAGGAGGAAGATACTCAAGAAAACATGGGAATCTCACAGGACCTTGGGAAAATTTTCCCAAGTAGTAAATTATGTCAGTCAGGAGAACTACCTTATCTTTAGGTTGGTATTTATTGTAGGAGTGTGGAGCCTGCAGCTGCAGTCTCCTTGTAGTTAATTAGGGTTGGAGCCCAAACATCCTCAGCTATGGACTTATCTTGTCCTTTGAGGAGTCACAGCTTCACAGGTCAATACAGGCCTCAGGGTGACCAGGGACTCACAGAGGCTTATTTACTATAAGTAGCCAGCCCATCTGCAGACAAGGTGCCTAAGCTTCAGACAACTCACAAGTAAATGCAGAAAGCCAATTGGTTAATATTAAACCCAGCTCAGAGCCACTTTGTAGTGGTCTCCAACAGTTAGGTTAGTTCAAAGGTGAAATGTCTAGGAATAACAAGAGTTTGCTGTCAGTAATGATATCTTAATAAAAGTTAAATAATCCTTGGGAAGACCATTGAAATGATGACTCACATTTGAGATTGCTGTGTTGAACATAAGGACTTTCATGTCTCCTCCCAGAATTGTGACCTTTGGTACACTGGGCTTAAGTTCTTTTGGCAAAGACACAGACATTAATTCATTGCAACACAGTGAAGGAATCTTCCTTTATGTGTGTAATGGGAAGAGCAGAGTTTGTAGAGACAGATTTGGGTTTGAATCCTGTACCTCTCTAAACTTTAGCAATATCATATAGAAAATAGGATAATCTGTTATATTCTCATGGACTTTTAAAAAAATTGTATTTTTTGAGTACACATTTGGGGATACATAATGATCAGATTCATCATAGGGAATTTGTACCTATACCATATGTCTTGATTCTTCTTTATTTCATTCCCCTCCCCTCCTTTTAAGACTCCTTCACCTCTGCATTTATAGAAGTTTGTTTTCATTTTTTCCTTCCATTTGTTTATTATTATTATTATTGTTGTTGTTATTTTGGTACTGGGAATCAAACGCAGGACCTTGCACTTGCCAGGCAGGAACTTGTGCTACTGAGCTATATCCCCAGCCCTTCCATTCCTTTTTTAAAAATTCCTTTCCCTTCCTTCCCTCTCCCCATTTGTCCTCCTTCCCATTTGAACATGTTTTCCTACTTCCCAATATCTATCCTCCATTTTGCTCCTTTTGTACCCTTTGGGTTTCTTACCTAAGTAAAATAATGTGATATTTAAACTTGTATGTCTAATTTATTTCACTTAACATATGATCTTGAGGTGTATCCATTTATGTAAAAATGACTCAAACTTATCCTTCTTTATGGTAGAGTAGTATTCTGTTGTATATAAATACCACATTTTCTTTATCCATTCATCTGTTGAGGGACATTTGGGCTGTTTTCAAGATTTAGCTATTATAAATTGTGCTCCTATAATACTGGTCTGCATATATCACTATGGTGTGATGCTTTTAACTCTTTTAAGAAGACACCTAGAAGGGACACAGCTGGGTCAAATGAAACCTCTAGTTTTACTTTTTTGAGGACTCTTCATAGTGTTTACCATACTAATTGTACCAATTTATACTCACACCAACCGTGGAGAAGGGTTTCTTTATTCACCTGTCCCACCAGCATTTGTTATTGGTTGATTTCTTGATCATAGCCATTATTTTTGGAGTGAGATGGAAACTCAGTGTTGTCTTAATCTGCATTTCTCAAATCAACAGTTGTTAAAAATTTTCCATACATTTATTTGCTGTTGTACTTCTTCATCTGAGACTGTATATTCATTTCATTCTTTTGTATATTCATTTCAGATGCTCATTTTTGGACTGAGTCTTTAATTTTGCCGAGTGATTGTTTTAAATTCTTTATATATTCTAGATATTAGTGCTTTGTCTAACAAATAGTTGGTCAATTTTTTTCCCATTCTGTGCGATTTCTCTTCACTCTGTTGGTGGTTTCTTTCATTCTGAAAAGCTATTTAACATGATAGGATCCCAGTGTTAATTCTTTGTAGCATTTCTGTCTAACCAAGTTTTGTTCATAAAGTGTTTGCCTTCACCTAAGTCTTCAAATGTTCTATCTATTCTGTCTTCCAGCTGATTGTGTTTCTGCTTTAATATTTAGATCTTTGATCCATTTTTATTTTAATCTAGTGAATGGTGAAAGATAGGGGACTAGATTCAATCTTTGGAATGTGAAAAACCAGCATTCCAAGCATCGTTTATTAAAATAGCTGTTTCTTCCAGTGAAGGTGTTTGACCGCTTTGTCAAAGATAAGGTAGCTGAGTGTGCTTGGAATTGCTTCTGCACATTCCATTCTGTTCCACTGGTCCTTGGGTTTGTTTCTTTGCCAGTACCATGCTGTTTTTATCGTGGTAGATTTGTAGTATAAATTCAGATTGGGAATTATGAGCCTCCTTGCCTTGCCCTTGCTGCCCAGAATTGCTTTTGATATTCTAGGTCTCTTCTGGTTCTATATAAATTTTTTTAGGTTTGATTTCTCAAGTTCTGTGAGACATGCTATTGGTATTTTGATTGGGATTGCATTAAATTTGTATAACAGTTTGGAAGTATGGCCATTTTCACTATATTGGTTCTGCCTACCCAAGAATAGGGACTGTCTTTACTTTTTGTTATCCTATTTGATCTCCTTTTTCTTTCATTAGATTGACTCCTAATTTTTCACTTTTTTGGTGCTTCTGTGAAAGATGTAGTTTCTCTTAATTTTCCCTCAGCAGGTTTTTTATCTGTGTATAGAAATGCTACTGATTTTTGAGTGTTGACTTTGTATCCCGCTATGCTACTGAATTTGGTTCTTAATTCTAGGAGTCTTTTGGTGAAGTTTTTGTGGTCTGCTAAGTAGAATACCATTTCATGATAATTTAACTTCCTATCCATATTCCTTTTATTTCTCTCTCTTGTCTAATTACTCTGGCTAATGTTTTCAGAACTATATTGAACAGAGTGGTGATGGTGGGCATCCTTGTCTTATTCCTGGTTTTAGAGTGAAAAGTTTCCGTTTTTAACCATTTAGCATGATGTTGGCCTGTAGTTTGTGATAGATGGCTTTTATCAGATTGAGATAAAGACCTTCTATTCTAATTTTCTGTAGAGTTTTTATTATGAATGATTGTTGAATTTTTTCAGATGCCTTTTTTGTGTCTCTTGAGATGTTGATGTGATTTTTGTCCTTGGTACTGTTACTGTGATGCATTGCATTTATTGATTTGCATATGTTGAACCATCCCTACATCCTTGGGTCAAATTCTACTTGGTCAAGATGTATTATCTTTTTCATGATTTGCTGTACTCTGTTTGCCAATATCTTATTGAAGATTTTTGTATCTGTGTTCATTAGGAAGATTGGCCTGTAGTTTTCTTTTGTGATTGGGTCCTTCTTTGGTTTAGTATCAGAGTAAATGCTTGCTTCCATAATGACTTTAGGAGTATTGCTTTCCTTTCAATTTCATTAAAGAGTTTGAGTAATAGTGGCATTAGCTCTTCTTTAAAGGTCTTCTAGAATTCAGCAGTAAATCTGTCAGAACTTGGGTTTTTCTTTGTTGGCAGTTTTTTTCTTTTCAATTTTATTGACTGATATCAGGTTATTCAGAATTTTTAGACCTTATTGACTCAGCTTTAATAATTCCTATGTATGTTTTTTCTGAGTTTTCTATCTTATTAGAGTATAGATTCTCCAAGTACGTATTAATGATCTTCTGGATTTCTGCAGGATCCATTGTAATTTTACTCTTTTCAGTCCTAATTATAAGGATTGGGATCTTTTATTTCCTTTTTTTGATAAGATTGGCTAAGGGTTTGTCTATTTCATTTCATCTTTCAAAGAGCCAACTCTTCAATTTATTAATTCTTTATATTGTTTTCTTAGTCTCAATTGCATTTGTACTCTGATGTTCATAATTTCCTTCCCATATGAATTTTGGGTTTAACTTGTTCTTTTTTCTAGAAGATTGACATTCAACATTAGGTTATGTACTTGAGCTTATTCTATTTTTCTGTTGTGAGGATTTACTGCTATAAGTGTCCCTGCTTTCATTGTGTCCCACAAGTTCCAGTACATTGTATCAGCATTATTGTTTAATTGTGTAATTTAATTTCTTCTTTAATTGTATGTGACCCATTGGTTGTTCAGGGTGGTATTATTTAATTCCCATGTGTTTATGTAGTTATTGTGGTTTCTTTTACCATTGATTTTGAATTTCATTGCACTGTGATCTGTTAATATCCTTGGGATAATTTCAGTTCCTTTCCATTTACTTAGCCATGTTCTAGGAGCTAATATGTGGTCTATTTTGGAAAAAGTCCTGTGTGGTGCTGAGAAGACTGTGCATTGTGCTGTTGTTAGGTGGAACACTATGGCTATCTATTAAGCCCATTTGTTCAAAGGTTTGCTTCTGCTCTGATGTTTCTTTGATGATTTTTGTCTAGTTGATCTGTCTGTTAGTATCCATCTGATTTTTCATATTCATTAGTGCTTGTTTTATATAGTTGTGTGTTCCCATATTTTGTGCATATATATTTATGTTTGCTGTCTCTTTCTCTTGGCTTTTTCTCTTAACAAGCATGTAGTGACCTTCTTTATCTCTTCTGATCAGTCTTGGCTTGATATCCACTTTGTCTTCAAATAGAATAGTTACCCCTATTTTTTCCTGGTTCCAGCTGTATGAAATATTGTTTTCCATCCTCTTACTATGAATTTATTTTGAATTTCTATAAATTTCTATGAATTTTTTCTATGAATTCCTCTTCTAAGACTTTTTTTGAGTTAAATGTGTTTTTGTATATAGGATATTGTTGGATCTTGTTTCTTGATTTGTTCTGCCAATCTCTTTGTTTTGATTAGTGAATTGAGATCATTTACATTGATGGTTATAACTGATAGGTATTGAATTATCCTTGTAGTTATAGTATTTTTGAGTTGTTGGTTCCCTTTCTTTCCCATTTTTTAATTGCTTGCCTTGCCTGCTGGATTCATTCTATTGGGATTCTTGGAAAGTTTGTCTTTGTTGTCTTTTAATATCCTTCAGAACTTTTTGGAGTGCTGGTTTGGTGGTCATGAATTTCTTCAGGTGTTCTTTAACATGAAAGTAGCTTTTTTCTCCATCAATTTTGAAATGTAACTTTGTGGAGTTCATCAATCTGAGTAGCAGGTTGTTTTCTTTTAGGAGCTGAAATACTTCACTCCAAATTCTCCTTGACTCAGGGTTTGCACTGAAAAGTCTTCTCTGATTCTGATGGGTTTTCCTTTAGAGGTGATTTCTTTTAACAGCTTTTAATATTCTGTTCTTGTGTTGTATTTCTGGGGTTCTGACTGTTATGTGCCCAAGAGTGTTTTTTTCTGATCATGGCTATTTTGAGTTCTGTATGCCTCATTCATCCATATGTCAAATCCTTTTCCATATAATGCTTGGAAAGTTCCGCCATTTTTCTGTGAACAAGTCCTTTATATCCTTTGTGGTATCTTCTGATCTTTCATTGTTTCCAATTTATGCTATTTATTCTTTTTTGCATTGTCAAGCAGCTGCTGCATTGATTTTTTTTATTGTTCTTTGCTTTTTTTTAAGAAGTCTTTCATTTGATGATCAACTGAAACCCCGTATTCTACATATAATATTCTATCTTTGTATTGGCTGATTCTGCTGCATATACTTTCAATAGGAATTTTTTGTTTGTTTGTTTGTTTGTTTTTCTCCAGTACCAGGAACCGAACTCACGACCTTGCGCTTGCCAGGCAGGCGCTTTTGCCGCTGAGCTAAATCCCCAGCCCCCTTCAATAGAATTTTTACTGTCCTCAATATCTGCTTCAATCTATTTTACGGCTTCCAGTTCTTTCATTTATTAGGTAGTCATGGTTTCCCTGTCTTTCCTTAGCTCCTCTATTTTTTACCTGTATCTACTCTAGATTCATTAACTATTTCCTTCCTTAGGGTCATCATAGCTTTAATTATCTGTGTAGTTATTTCTGTCCCAGTTTTGTCAAGAGACTTATTCATCTGTTTTGTTACTTCTGCTGTTACCATTTCAGAAAGTTCAGCTGGCTGGCTTTTGGTTTCATCCACCTTAACACTCCCCGGATTTGCCTTGGGCAAGCAGGGGGTCTTGGATTGCATCTTTCTTTGGTGTTCTTTATTTATTTTGTTTTCTGCATGAGGCTTGTAAATTGCTTGTGGTAGGTAGCTTCATGACTAGGATCAAGATCTCTTAAGGAAGTGACTGTTTTCATAGATTTCTTTTAACTGTAGCTGGCTTTTGGCCTTTGAGTCTGTCCCAGGATTCTGCCTCTTTTGTTCATTAGTTCTTTGCCCTATCACCCAGTTCAATGGTACTAGGCTATAGTATAGTTTATGACCCTCAGACAATCTAGGTATTGGCATATAAGGAAGAGCAGTTGATCATAACAACTATGTCATTTTGATTAAAATATTACTATCAGTAATAATAACAGCACCAAATACAGACTGGAAGATGACAAACTGTGATAATAATTTGCCACCTTTAACCCTAGGTGTAAGATCTATACTTGTATAACAAGATCAAAGACAAATTTAAACAGTATACACAGTAAATACCACTCCATAGAGCAATTTTACCCTAAGGGGAGAAAATTTAAAAGGGAGAAAAGGAAAAAAATAGAGAAATGAAAGAAGAAAAACAGATTATACTCAAGTCTCAAGAAACTGGTGAAGAGGACAGAAGGGAAGGAAAACTGGAGAAAACAGAAACAAGGACAGAGAAAAACAAAAAAAAATTAAAAATGTTCAAACTCACAAAAGCAAAAAAAATGAACAAAATTTTTTAAAAGACCAAAAGCAAAGAGAAAGAAAAACAGAACTTTCCCTGTGATTTGATGCCTGTGGCTATCTTCTAGGGTCTACAGTTTTGTGACAGTGTCCAATTCAAGGCATAACTCTTCTAGATAAACCCAGCAAGCTAGTAATAGGAGTATGGTGCATTTCTGGTTCTGGGATTTTCAAATCCATAGAAACTCAGATTGAACCTGGCCTCCATTTGTGGGAGTGAGGTCTGGGTAACTTAGCTTGAAGCACTCTGGGTGTCTTTTGCTGGGCTGACCATGGCTCCCTGACCATGGACTCTCTTGTGGTTGTCCCTCACCCAGTCATTGTGGTTGTTTAACACTGGGAACCCTGAGATGAAGCCAACCTGTGGCTGCTCTGAGTTCCAGATTCAGTTGTCCCCTCCCTAAAATGGTGCCTGACCACGTACTCTCTCCAGGGGATATGGCAGGTGGTTGGCCTGGAGTTACCAGGTGTTATAGTGCACAGTGTCCACTGCTCCACTCCACTGGTGTGCCTCTCCCTGAAGTCCTCTGGGGTTGCCCATTTCACTGTGTCTCTATAGATTTGGTTGTTCTTTCTCTTGCCACAGGCCAGGAGCCAGGGAGAAAGTACAGATTGCCCTTCTGTTTTTCTCTATGGCAGTCTGCCTCTTCAGTTTATGTGTAGGCTCCAGTTTCCCTTTCAAATCTTTCCTGGGTTCCAGGGATCCATCTCCCTCCTTCTTCTGTTTCCCAAATTATCACTTTTCAGTTTCTGGATTCCAAATTTTGGAAAGGCTGATTTATTGCTGCTTACCTCTGCACCATCTTCCCAGAAGTCACTCTACCTGACTTTATGGAACAATTTAGGTAACTTTCCAAGCCTCAGTTTCTTCATTCTGAAAATATGTGTGAGATAATATCCATTACACAGGGTTGTAAATAGAAAGTATTTGACAGATTAATTGTACAGAATGCTCCGTGAATATAGTCTTCTGTCATTAATATTAATAGTAATGCTGTGATTATTGTTATTAGACACCTTAAATTTTTGATCCATTGATTTTAATAATTATATTTTAAAAATTTATGACTACATACAAAGGTTTAGTAAAAAATGTCCATTGACACTTACAATTTATGCTTATTTACAAAATATTTATAATGGGATAAGACTTTAATACTAGGTGATTTCTTTTTGGGGGGGGGGTTGGTTTTTCTCCGGTACCGGGAACCGAACTCACGACCTTGCGCTTGCCAGGCAGGCGCTTTGCCACTGAGCTAAATCCCCAGCCCCAATACTAGGTGATTTCTAAGGTCTTTCTCAGTAGGATGATTGGGAGATTTTATCTATACTCTCTCTAGGCTTTTTCTCCACTACATTTCTACTATGACTATGTATTATTAAAATAAAAAGATAAAATAAAGCATTTAAGTACAGAGTCCATTCCTTGCACCCAGGGATGGTTTGTCATGAGTTGGTCATGGCTGATAAAGCAGAGAAGATTCCACCATCAGATAGGAATACAGATGGATAATCTTAAATTATTTCTTTATATCCTGAAGCATTTTATTCTAAGTGTCACATGACTCATACAAGTGTCATATTACTGGGACAGGAGATTAAGAGAATCTTTTCTCTGTATAGGCTGAGGAACAGGATGAACTTTTATGCCATGAAAAAGAAGTGCATTTTTTAGTTTCAGGCCTGATCTGAGGTCTGTAAGGAGTCTAAAATCTATGCAGCTTGAGAAAATCAGCAAATTGGTACCAAGAATCAACTTTTATGTTTGGTTAGGGGAAATTCTTGAAACTTTTATTCGCTGAGAGGAAACTGAGTGTGGGGAACATAAAAAGTTGAATAAACAGTCCTCCTGTAAAACTGGAAAAGTGGTATCTTAGCTGCTGTCAGTTCGCTCAGTAAACTGTCCCAATGTGCATTGGGAGATTTCCTTTGTTAAGAAACTCAAAACTCAGAATCTCTTGCTCCAACATCATTTTACAAGCAATTTCTAAAAGTCTGGTGCATTTGCCCTTCGTCATTGGCCCTTTGTAGGTTAACATCATAAAACTGGAGAAGCTGAATGATGGTAGGTGTGCTGAAATCATAACAATGCCATGCAACAGTGTCTGGCCTGAGTCTCTAGGGTCCCAGCTTGGAAGACTTTTACCTGATATGTTTTGGACATCCACATGTTTGGGATACATTTGGAAGCTGGAGGCTGAGTAAGTGAGAGTTAGGGGCAAAGGTTGGTAATGACAAGAAGACACACAACTCTGGATATTAATACGTTGCTATGAGAAGTTTCTGAAAAAGAAAGGCTGTTTACCTAATCTTTGGACATTTGAGAGCCTGAAAGACCAGGATTTAGGTCTGGAGGTAAGGGAATGTGTAGCATCTTGCTGTTTAGGAAGAAACTGAGAAGAGAGTGGCATTTTAAGATGAGAAGGAGAATGAGAGTTTACTGTTTTTTAAAATTCTCTTTAAAAAAGAATGTGGAGCTGATACTGAAAACTTAGAAAATGAGTGTTTTAAACATATGAAAGGAAGGAAAGAAAAGAGCCATATTGATGCACATAAAAATGAAAAAGGTGAAATCATAACAGATGCCACCAAAATCCAGAACATCACCAGTAACTACTGTGAAATATTGTACTCCAATAAATTATAAAGTTTCAGACACATACAAACTACCAAAACTAAACCAAGAAGACATAAAATCTCTGAATAATGCAATAGCAGACAATGAAATTCAGGCAGTAATAATAATAAAAAAAACCTATACCAACTAAGAAAAGTCCAGGACCAGATGGATTCACTGCTAAATTCTATGAGAACTTCAAAGAGGAAAGAATGCCAATATTCCTCAAACTCATTAATGAACTTGAAAAGGAAGGAGTACTTCCAAACTAATCCTTCGAATCTAGCAGTATCCTAAATTCAAAACTGGACAAGGACCCTACTAAAAAAGAAAACTACAGGTTAGTCTCTTTAATGAACATAGACCCCAATATTCTCCAAAAAAAAGATACTGGCAAACAATGCAACAAATCATTAGAAAGATTACACATCTTGACCAAACAGGCTTCATCTCAGGGATGCAAGGATAGTTCAATATATACAAGTAAATATTCTAAATACATCATAAACTGAAGCAATGACATGATAATCTCAATAGATGCAGAAAGTTTTTGTCAAGATCTAACATCCATTCATGATTTAAAAACCCTTCATAAAACAGGTATAGAAAGACTATCTTAATATAATAAAACCCATTTATCACAAACCAACTGCAAACATTATATTAATTGTGGAGAAAAACTCAATGCTTTCCCTTTCAAATCAGGAATAAGACAAGGTATACACTATCACCAATTCTAAGTATAGCACTTTAAACATTAGCCAGAGCAATCAGGCAAGAAAAAAAAAAAAATAAAAGGAATATATATAGGAAAGAAAAGTCATTATTTGTAGATAACATAATTCTTTACATAGAAGATCCAAAAATTCCACCAAAAGACTCCTATAATTAATAATCAAATTCAGCAATGTAAAAGGATACATGATAAACACACAAAAACAGTATTCCTGTAAACTGATAATGAACCTACCAAGAAAAAAATTAGGAAAACAATATCATTTACAATAGCATCCAGAAAAATTAAATACTTAGGAATTAACCTAAACAAGGAAATAAAAGACTTCTACAGTGATAACTACGGTTCTATTCTTGGTTTGTTGTTGTTGTTATTTTTGAGACAGGGTCTCACTATGCACTTTTGGCTGACCTTGAACTTACTTTGTAGCCCAGGCTGGACTTGAACTTGCAGCAATCCTCCTGCCTTCGCCTCCCAAGTGCTGGGATTACAGATGTGTGCCACCACGTCTGGCATACAGTAGTATCCTGAAAAAGGAGATCAGAAAATGGAAAGACAGCCCTTGTTCCTGGATAGGTAGAAATAATATTGTCAAAATGGCCATAATCCCAAAACTGATATACAGACTTAATGCAACCCCAGTCAAAGTACCAACAGCATTCCTTACAGAACTAGAGCAAACAGTCCTAAAATACATATTGAACCAAAGAAACCAAGAATAGCAAAAGCAATCCTAGGCAACAAGAGCAAAGCAGAGGGCATTACTTTTCCAGATATTAAGTTATATTGCAAAGCTACTGTGATAAAGACACACACACATGCACACATGCAAACAAAACACCAGCGAGGTAGTGGCACAAAAATGGACATGTGGATCAATGGAACAGAGCAGAGGATATAAAAACAACCCCAGACACATTCAGATATCTGATCTTTGACAAAGGGGCCAGAAATATATACCAGAAGGAAGATAGTCTCTAACAAATGGTGCTGGAAAAACTGGCTTTATATATGCAGAAGATTGAAGCTAGACCCATATCTCTCACAATGTACTAAACTAAAGTCAAAATGGATCGAGAACACGAAATAACTTTAACTCTTTATGTCATAGGTAGGCATAAGCAAATATTTTCTAAATAGAACCCTAATGGCACAAGAAATAACATGAAGAATCAATGAATGGGATTATATTGAATTAAAAAAACTTCTGGACAGCAAAGGAAACAGCTAACAGAGTGGGAAACAACTTACAGAATGGGAAAAAAATTGCAAGCTACTCCTCAGACAGAGAACTAATATCTAGAATATATAAAGATCTCCCCAAGTTAGACCCCTCAAATAAAAACACAACCCAAAAATGGGCAAATGAAAATAATGCATACTTCTCAGAGGGAGAAGTACAACTGGCCAATAAATACATGAAAAAGTGTTCAGCATCTCTGGCCATTAGAGGAATGCAAATTAAAACAACACTGAGATTCCATCTCACTCCAAAAAGAATGACTAACATCAAGAAATCAAATACCAACATATGCTGGTGAGGCTATGTGAAGAATGAATACTTCTACATTATTGGTCATAATCCAAACTAAAACAACCACTACTTTGGACATCAGTATGGAGATTCCTCAAAATACTAAAATCTTTCCCAAAGAGTTAAAGGCATCATATTACAGTGATACATGTATACTCATACTTATTGCAGTACAATTCATAATAGCTAGATCTTGGAAGCAGCCTCAATGTCCATCAATAGATGAGTGAATGTAGAAAATATGGCATTTATACAAAAAGGAGTACGGCTCTGCTATAAGGAAGGATAAACTTGTGTCATTTGTAGGAAAATGGATGCACTTAACACCATCACATTAAGTGAAATAAATTAGACATCAAGCTTAGATATCACATGATTTCTCTTATATGAGAAACCCAGTGTCTAAATAAATTAGGGAGCAAAATAAACAATAGATAACAGGAAACAGGGAGATAGATCTGTGCAAATGGGAAGAGGACTTAGAGATGGAGGAGGGAGGGGAGAGGAGAAGGGGAAAAGGATATAAAAAGAATTAAGATGTGTTATGTGCACGTACAGACTCCCCACAATGAATGTTATCATTATGTACCCCAAACATATACTAATAAAAATTTTAAAAAGAAAATGAGATTTTATTTTTACTTGCAATCTCTAGAAAGTCATTTCCTCTGAGAACGAATCTTGGCTACACACAGATGCAACTTCTTCTTCCTCCTCTACTTCTTTTTCTCATCCTTTTCCTCTTTTCTTTCTGACAGCACTATTATTCCATGACGGATATCCTAGTACTCAAAGTCCAGCATGCTGCGTCACAACAAAATTGGTTTCCTCAAAATGAGTGGGAAGAGAACTTGTAAACTTCCTTGCCACAATCTTTGAACAGAGTGGTGGGACGTAACTGGTTAACTGCCAAAGACCACAGCTTCTTCATTACCAAGTGGAGGAACAGATGGTACTATCTTAATGCCCTGCGAATGAAATGACTGATCAGCAGCCAAGAACACATAAACTCTCCTCGGAATATTTTGAAATGTAAGTAGAGACTAGCTGTTCATTGAGAAGATAAATAGATATTTAAGTCTTAAAGGAGAGGAATCTAGGAGTGATTAAGGGCTCAAGTTCTCTCTAGGACCACCCAGCTAACAAAAGCCTTTGTTCAAGATAAGCAGGAAGATATTTCTACCCCTGGCATCTGTTTACCCTTTAATGCCTCCTTCTCCATTGAAATTTAAACCTCTAAACACAAAATGTTGTTTTTGCTAATTAGCACAAGGAAGCGGGTGGTTACGCAGGAAATCTACCTAGGGGCTTCACTGGAGAAGATCAAGTCAGGGTGTTGCCTGAGGAGTGTTATTGGGACATTTAAAGTTCTCTTTTAGACTCATAAATCTAGAATTTTTTATTTCCTTTGAAACATTTTAATGGATCTTTATTGTAGCCAAAGAATTGGGATTAAGAAATGTTAAAATATAGCTTGGTCTGAGTTTGTATGGAAACTGCTTTTGGACCATATACTGTTAGTGATTAGAAGTAATTACTAAACAACTTCAGCCAGACAGGAAATGTTGTAGATGGGTCATAGTAAACAGCTCCTGGTAAACCTGGATTTAGTTTGCTTATCCAGAAACTGGGAATAATTTTAGTAAATAATGAGATAGTAAAAAAAAAAAAAAAAAAAGATAGTAGTCAATATAAAAGGAAAATTTAAATTTTTGAGTAACAACCTCAAGTATTATTGAAAACTGATGAAACTGTAAAAGGTGAATAAAAAACTTGATTTTGTGGGAATTTAGAGTATCTTGCAAATCCTCTAAGTGTTTGATCCTGAAGCTTGTTGTTCAGAATGCTCATGCCAAGAACCTACCTCTAGGGCAATGAATTCTTAGACCTTGGATGAAGGAGCACATAGCACATCGTCTGTTCTTTTTAGTTCTTGCTTTTTCACATGAAGTCTGACAGCCTCGGGGCATGCCATTATTCTTATCAGAGAACATAGACTCTGCACTGCTAAATTTTGCTGACTCTTTCTTGGTGAGGCTTATGCAGCTACTTCTTCGGAAAGAAGACAGAGAGAAAGGTAGGTTCAACTATACAAACAGTGAATCCAGGGAAGGTCAAATTCTGCCACTGAGATACTTCTCACTGGGTCAGAAGTATTAATTAGGCAGTAGTGACACCACCTGGTCTGTTGGGGAATCTTCTCTCAAACCACTCATTGGAAAAATAAAGTTTTGTTTTTGGTTTTTTGTTTTGTTTTTGTTGTTTTGCATGGTCTTTGGTTTTTGAGACAGAGTGCCCCTGTATAGTTCAGGCTGACCTTAAACTCACTATGCAGTCCAGGCTGGCCTCAAACTCAGTGATCCTCCTGCCTCAGCCTCCAAAGTGCTGGGATTACAGTTGTGCACCACCACGCCCAGCTAGGCAGATTTTTGTTTACTCCTTAAACTGTTATGAACAGAAAAATCTACACGAGAAATAAAAAGGCCTTGATCTTGAGGGAGAATATCAACTGGAAGAATATTACAACCATATAGATGCCTTCTCTACTCCACACCAGCTACTCCTCACTCCAAAAATTTTGATTTAGGAGATTAAGAGAGGAGGTAGAGTCCAGGTATCAGTGATTTTCTGAGAATTCTGATGACCACTCAGATTTGGAGAGAGATCCAAAAGAATAATCTGATTGATCACATAATTGAAGGGATCAAGAAATCAGGGGACCAAAGAATGATTGGAATTCAAAGTAATCAAGATTAAGATTGGTTGAATTAATCAGACAGGATTTTAGATGCGATTCTTATAGGTCTGTGTGAAAAAGCAAAGAGGTTTAAAAATAAAAATAATAATGTAACATACGCAAGGAGTTATTCCATGATTGGGTGTTATTCCCTATACATATGTGTTAGTCAGCTTTCAGTTACTGGGACAAAATGCCTGAGATAATCAATTTAAGAGAAAAAAGGTGTATTTTGCCTCACAGTTTTAGAGGCTTTAGTCCATGGTTGCTTGGGCCTGTTGCTTTGGGCCTGTGGCAGCACAGCATATTGTGGCAGGAGCATGTGGCAGAGGCTTTTCACATCATGGTGACTAGGAAGCCAAAATCAGGACAGGAATAGTCCAGTTTCCAGTAGCCCCTTGAAGGCCGTGCCCCAGGTTAATTTCCTTCCACTAGACTTCGCTTCTACCACCTCCCAGTAACACTACAGCCTTGAGACCAAGCCTGTAACATATGGGCCTTTGGGGAACATGGAAGGTGAAAACTATAGAAGTATGCTATTCAATGATGACCTAATTCTTCAATTTAATTTCTCCTTCTGTCTTGGTTTCTTCTGGAAGAGATCAAATATTCTTCAACCCTGGGTTAGCCATCACTATAATGAATGTCTAAGACAATCAATTTATAAAGAGAAAAGGTATATTTTGGCTCTCAATTTTGAGAGATTTTGGTTCATGACTGGTTGACGCTGTTGCTTGTACAGCTTGGCAAGGCAGTATCAGAGCAAGAGCATGCGAAGCATGCACCACTCATCTCACGGCCAGCAAGCAAAGGAGAGGAAGAAGAGACTAGGGTACCACAGTAGCCTTCAAGGGCAAGCCCCCCAAAACCTGCAAGCCTCCTACTAGGCCCCACCTCACAAAGATTCTACCCCCTTCCGATATCACTATTTTGGCATTGAGCCTTTATCACATAGGCTTTTAGGGGATACAGTCTTTATACTTTTCAAAGCACTTTGTCATGTCCTATCCTACAATTCTTGCAGAGTACTTTTTAAAATGTTTTCACACTGAACACATTTTTTCATGAACAAACTTCCCAGGAACATTGTATATCACCCTCTTACAGCTATAAGAACACTTGTATTTTTGCGGTTTTATCCCTTACTTGGTTCTTACTCTCCTTTTTAATGAACAAATTTCCCCTCTCATAAGGGTCTTTCCTGATACCACACATCTTTTCAGACTTCAATAATTCTACCATCTCAGAGGTTGTTTAACCTCTGGCCATTTCAATCTGTCCTCCCACAGTCTTCTTCCAATTTTATGTGGCCTCATTGGATCATAGGCTTGTCCATTTTCCTCTATTGTTTTCAGCAACTGGTTCTTGCAGATCATCTTTATAGATTTTTAGAGGAATTAAACACCTATGAGTCCTTCCCTTGTCACTCCTGCTGAGACAGTCTTGTCTCTTCTGTTTCAGAACTTCCTATTGAATGAAGTCTGTATTTTTCTTTCTATCCATTTCTCTTTGCCTCAATTCATTCAAAAAACTTAACTATATGCTTATACTTTATTAGTAGTGACCAATATTTCTCAAAGTGTCTTCAATAGACGAACTGCTTCTAAAACACCCAAATAGCTTGTTAAATATGCAGATTTGGGGGCCAATTCTATCCCAATTAACTCAGAATCTCTAATTCAGGCCCAGAAATCTGCATGTTTAATAAGCTTATCAGGTGACTTTGATTATGCAGAAGTGTGAGATGCACAGATAAAGGCCTTTGTCTGCAGTTCTGACATTTTTATTCTTATGTCCTTTGGTGCTTTTGAAAATATTTTTGTCATTAGCAGAACACTCTTTTATCACCAGGCTTCCTAGATGGACAATAATGATTTAAAGTTTTCCCCTAATTACTGAAACCATTTTGCTTTGAACCAATTATTATCTTTTGTGTGTGTGACAGAGGTTTTCTATTACATACAGGAAAAATCTTCAAATAACAGCAGAAAGACATTAACAAAAGAGTTAAATAGTTGTCTAATTAGCATATATCAAGAAGTCAAAATTTATTCCATTTAAAACTACTTATGGGAGAATCAATAATCAACCAATTATATCTTTTTTCTCCTAGTAGCATACAGCCAAGATGTCTTCCAGGCTTGAAACTTTGTCCCAAAATATTCTTGCGGAGTACAGCAGATACTGATATGCTACAGATGGTAAAAAATAACGAAGCTCTTTTAGAAGCAGTGGGAAGACTTGTGGAGGTCACACAACTAATGAATTGAAGAGCTGAGATATGAACCTAGTTCTAAAGTAGGAACCCCTGCCTAGCAAGAGCAAGGTCGTGAGTTCGATTCCCAGTACTGGAAAAACAAAAAAAAAACAAAAAGAAAAACAAACAAATAAATAAATAAATAAAGTAGGAACCCTTTCCCTGGTTCTACTTCCAATTCAGAGCTCCTTTTTTTGTTTGTTTGTTTTTTGGTTAAGTAACTAAAACACACACACAGTCCCACTCTTTGCACTATAACATGTATATTGAATATTGGCCTCTTCTTGCACTCACCTTTTGCAAAAGTAATGTGACATCCTTTCTCCAGGAGCAAAAAGATACTTGGAAATGCCTCTGCATCATCAGAGCCTGTGAACTAGTATATTTTACTCCCTGAGTGGTGCTGATTGCAAATGAGGTGAGATAGTGTACACTGAAGTGAGGCAAACAGCCATGATCATTTCAAGGTCCACTGAAACAGTAGAAAACAAGTCGGCTGCCACCACCCAGTGAAAATGAAGCTGCTCTGGATTTAGCTCCCAGACCCTGAAATCTCATCAGCTTGAAACAGCCTATAAGTGTTTACACATTTATTCTGCCATCTTTGGATAATTTGCACTAAAAGAGAGGGCTCTTGTTGCCAATCCTGAAAAGTGGCTAGAAATTCTAAGGTCATTTAAATTTGGCTTTGCAACACCTTCTTATGTTTTGGGTTTGAGATTAATGTACCTTGTGAAAATAGATTTTCTTTCTCTCTTTTCCTTTCTTTCTTTCTTTCTTTCTTTCTTTCTTTTTTCCTTTTTTCCTTTTTTCTTTTTTTCTTTTTTCTTTCTTTCTTTCTTTCTTTCTTTCTTTCTTTCTTTCTTTCTTTCTTTCTTTGTCTCTCTCTCTGTCTCTGTCTCTGTCTTTCTCTCTCTTTTTGTGGGGGAGGTACTGGGGATCAAATCCAGGGAGTCACCCATACTGGACAAATGCCTTCATCACTGGACTACACCCCCAGCCATTTTCTTTGATTTCATGATCAGGTCTCATTAAGGAAATGACCTGTCTTGCTCATTCTGCCTCTTTTTGATTTAACACTTCTCTGCATAGATTACACTAAGAATAGTGGTCGTTTTTCCATTGTGCAGGTAAAATTCAGAATGCCTGATGAAATTTTAATTTCATCAAGTAAAAGTTGAGCATGAGCACGTCCTGAGTCACGTAAATGTCAAGTAATTGCGTATCAAAAAAGTATTTTCATCTTTTATCTGAAATTTAAATTTCAATGGCATTGTGTAGTTTTATTTTCTAAACCTAGCAACGCAGTCTGAAGATTAAATGAGATAATCTGTGTAGGGTTTCTGGCAGGTAGTAAGTGTTGGTTAAAGCTATTTTCATAACTGAGTTTCTACAGACCCTAGCAAATAGTAATAAATAGCACTTGGATATGACTGCACTTTTTCCAGAGACCTTTCATATTCTCAATCATTCTGATCCTTTTAATGATTGTAAGCTATCTCTTTAGCAGATGAAAAAGTCAAGTTTTATAAACATAAGTTTTACTGGCTACAGAGGGAGCTGTAGTAATCTTTATATTTTACTTTATAGACATGTATGTTTAAATAGGGGTGTAATAGTAATTGATACTATAAATATTATTAAATAAACATCTAAGAGAATATATATTTAACAATTACGTGATCAACTCCTTAGATCCCAAGATTGCTTTATTTTTTATGACCCATCCTACCATACAAATCAATAAATATTTCCTAAACAATTGCAATTTTCAAGTTATTGCTAGATCTAGTACTATACCAACAATATCAATACCATCTTGTGTAACAGGTGTGTGCTAGATAGCTTACATTTACTAATATCATCTCCAACTACTTGTGAAGTGGGAGCAGTAATCCATTTTATGGATAAGGGTCTTGAAGTATAAAGAGATTAGGCAATTTCCTGTCCAAATATTTGGTTGGTACGTGGTGAAGCTAGTTGGAAATTTCAGGAGATCTCTGGCTCAGAGCCTTTCTCTCTCTCTCTCTCTCTCTCCTCTCTCTCTCTCTCTTTCTCTCTCTCTCTTTCTCTCTCTCTCTTTCTCTCTGCAACTGAACCTAGGGCATTTGCATTGAGCTATATATACCTCAGGCCTTCTTATTTCTTATTTTGAGAGAGTCTCACAAAGCTGATAAATTATTCAGGCTGGATATGAGTTTGAGATGCTCCTGCCTCAACCTCCCGGAGTACTGAGATTACAGATGTGTCTCGCCACGCCCACCAGAGTCTGTGTTCTTTATCACTGCACCATGTAGCTTCTGTCAGTGGAATCAGTTGGCTCTATGAGCACGCACATTTGGAGGCACCCTGATACACATTGCCTGTAATGGCTTGTGTCTAGATGTCCTCCAAAGCCTCATGCAGTCATGGGAGGGGGGCTTTTCCGAAGTGGCTGAATCTACAGTGTGTGACGCTGGGATTAAGGGTGTGAGTGCTACTCCCACCCTAGGGTGGGTAACCTGCATACAATATAAGGGACAGGAAGAGTCTTGTCATTTTCCCTTGTTTTTATTATCTTGTGGGGGCCATGAGCTGTTTCTCTTCTGGGATGCCCCTCTGCCAATCCAGCCAGCCATTTATGGCCTGAAGCCTCTACAAACTGTGAGCCAAATGAACCTTTCCTCCCTTGACTTTGGGTGTTGGGTGTTTTGTCTCAGCAATGAGAAAAGTAACTAAGACACTGCCAGACATTCTGTTCTACCAGGAACACCTGAGTGTTATATGCAGCCTCTCCGTCACAGAGTATTCTCATTTAAACTTTCCCTCTCATGTTTGGTAGGTGAGAAACAACATCTAATAGTTTTAAAGTTGCACCATCTTGGTTATAAAAGTTGAGTTTTTCTTTTCATATGGTTTAAAAATTCCATTTCTTCTTTATAAGGCGCATACTTACATAGTACCCTGTGATATATTAGGAGCAAACAAACTAATACTTTTCGCTCGTGGTAAACAACTTGCAAAAATCAGACTTGTTTGCCTTCCATTTTTGTGTGTCAATCTTTGGCTTATGAAGTTTAAATATAGAGAAAAATATGACTGTGAGAGAGAGTGTGTGTGTATGTGTGTGTGTGTATTCTTCCTTGCTCTTGTGTTTAGAAAATACAATGCAGGACAATTCAGGTTACAGTTTCTGTTTTTGTTTCTTTTCTGAGACAGAGTCTTGCTATGCAGGTCAGGCTGGCCTTGACCTCACTATGTAGCCCAGGTTGCCTCATGGTGATCCTCCTGCCTCAGCCTCCCAAGTACTGGGGTTACAGGTGGACAACACCATGCCTGGCTGCTCTGTGTTTTAAACTGGGCATCATTTTCCACTGCTCTCTCAAAGGCTCCAGAAGAAAAACAGATTTCAACACCTGATGGCTCTCCCTGTATCCTCCTAATGCTGACACTTGAAAATTAATTTTTCTTTCTCAGCCTTTCCCATTAAACTCCTTCTTCCCTAACATCATCCCTCAAGAGGAACCCTTTGCTCCTCCTTCAGAAATGACCTCTCATCCACTAGAATCACCTCTGAGAATATTTAAGCAGCACACTCAAAACTTTTTTAAAATCCAGATGGTTAACCCAGCTGCTTTAAACAATAATAATAAGGCTCTATATTTTGTCTGGTGCTTTGACAGATTTCAGCCCATTTCCCCTATGGGACCTCAGCATCACTGCTCAGGCACTCATCACGGATGAACAACCAGAGACTGAGAAGTCCAGTGACTGCACTGAAACTGGTTAGCTGGCCCTGAAAGCTGCTGATTCCCACACCAGCTCTTGTGATCCTCTCCCTCTTTGCAAGTTTCTTATGAATGGCTCACTCTTAAAACGGGAAAGCCAAGTACTCACTCAATTGTTTTTCCTGTCAAGTACTGGTGTTTTTGAGTTTCTGAAACCTTCTATCCCAATCAGATTGTTATCAGTTGAGGACAGAGAATTCTGTGAGCATTTGCTTAATATGCACACGTTTAAAAAAAAAAGTCAATAAACAACATGTGCACATTCTGTTACTGTGGAAAGCGGCATTTCCTTACAGGAGGGCCTGCAGGGGCGCTTAGTCGGGACTTCTCACACCTCACACACTAGAAAGCCATGTGTCTTTTGATTATCTTTCCTGTCAGCCACAAGATGGTACCATTGCACAGCCTAGAGAGGGTATCGTTCAACAGCGACTGCAGTAGAAGGAGATTATCTTAGGATCAATCCAGCACAGAATGGAGCAAACCTTGTCCTCATATTTTAAGGTACAAACATTGCTTTCATTCTCCATTAACAATATAATGGAAATCTGCATATGTGGTAATTTGATCTACTCTTTTTTTCTCCACACCCACACTCTCACCCTGAAAAAGTAAAGGTTTCTTGGTGTTCCACAAGAACATTACATCCTTCTTCACTTACACTGAAGGAGAAATTTGTCGCTCTAACCGAGCTGGTTAGACTTGCTTGAAACTCACCTTCTTTTGAAGCCTGCAAACATTCCCTCTCTTTTAGAAAGGGCTACGTGTCGGGGGTCAGCTCTCCAGCAAAGATGTGCAATTCATATTTGCCTCATGGTGAATGACTAAGAGCAGTGTGCTATGTCAGGAGACAGGATTTGGATTTAAGATTCAGCAGTGTGTGATTAGAGCATCATTTGTAATAGGGAAAAGTTAGAAACAACACAGATGCCCAACAGTAAGGGTTACGGTGCAGATCTAGAATGACTCCCAAAGTCACGGAAGGTGGTAGGAGTATGGGAAGTAAGGCTGGCTTGCTGTCAGGTGGGGCCTGGCTGGAAGAGGTGGGTCGTTGGGTCCCTGGCCTGGAAGGGTATACCCGCCTCTTCTCCTCCTCCACTTCCTTCACTCCTTCCCATCTGCCAGGCCCCTCTGCCTCACCAACATGCCTTGGAGTCAGCTGACTATGAACTGAACTGTGAACCAAAACAAACCTCTCCTTCCTTAAACTGTGAGTGTTGAGTGTTTTGTTGCAGTCGCTAAGAAAATGCCTAACACAGTAGGCGATGGGATAGAACCTATGTGGAGGCATATACAGTTGCAGTTAATAACTAGCAAGATACAGAAGAAGACTTCAGCAAATGGGAAAATGATCAAGATGGATCATTAAGTGAATTTTTAAAAAATCACAACACAGGGTACTCCAGTGTGTGTGAGTGCCTGCATGTGCGTGCATGGGTGTCGATGGGAAGGGTACTCAATAAATGTACAACAGTATTTCTAAGTGGAGCTAATTTACTTTTTGGAGTAGCAGCTACATTTTTTGGCTTGTCAATTTGATCACTCATCCAGTAGATGAGAGGGCCTGCTCCCAAGTTAGCTCTCCCTCCTTCCCTTCCTTGTGGTGGGGGAGATGCGATGCCGCGACGATCCTCAGGATCACACAGAACAGGGATGGGGACGGTCTCCCAAGAATGAGATGGGGGCGGACAGCTGCCAAGGTGAGCTTTGCCTGCCGGGCCTTGCTGTTTTAAGGGCTTCCTATGTAAGATGCTTTTTCTAGGGAACTGGCTAATAATTAGCTGGAAGTCTTATCTATCTGAGCATCAATATTAGTATTCTTAAGGTATACTATAAGCTAGAAGTTTCAGGGTAGCGAGGAAGACAGACCACAGGAAGCACTGACCACCAGTCTTCTTTTGCATGTTTTTGCTTCAGAGAGGTAGACAGAGTAGAAAGTGGACATGGAGGGTTAGAGGCCTAAAAGCCACTATTTCAGAGAAGGAAAATTGTTCTAGCTCACTTTCTAGCTTCTCTTGGAGCAGAAATACCTGGCAGTGACAGCATTCAATTAGAAAGCAATTCCCTGAGCAGTTCCAGTAGTCAGGTCCTTCTCTGCACTTTAGCAGTAAAATACTTAAGCAGAGGTATGAATACAACCAGCAAGTCTTATAAGAAAGCACCACTGTTCATGTTCCATGTGCTGTAAGATATGAAATGTATCTGTTGAAGGGTGCATGCATGCAGTGCACATTGTTCAGTGTTAGAGTTTGAAAAATATTATGCTTTTCTCCCAGGTAAAGAAAAATCCTTAATTTCACAGGGAATGAAATTAATTAGCAAGTCATTTTTAGACCTTGTGTCAGTCAGATTTGCACTATAACAAATACCTGAGATAATCAATTTATAAGAGAAAAGATTTATTTGGGCTCCCAGCTGTGGAGGTTCTAGTCCATGGCATGTTGGCCCTGTTGCTTTGGTCCTGTGGTGAGGCAGCGGGTGACAGCGGGCCTGTGTGGCAAAACTGCTGACCTCAGCATCAGGAAACAAAAGAGAGGAAAATGAAGCGTCCACCGTCCCACACTGCCCTCTAAGGAATCCCAACAAGGTCTGCCTCTCAAAGACTCCACTTCCCAGTACTGTGCCCCTGGGGACCAACTGCCCTCTGGAGGCCATTTAAGATCCAAACCACACCAGCTCCCCCAAAGGAGAATTTGGTCAAGGGATTTGCATAACATTTACATAATTCAAATTGATTCTGGGTATAAATTGAGTCATCTCAGGAACCCACTCTGCTCTTGTCATCCCAGAGCAATTGTTTCCAAATGCTTGTTGTAGGCTACATCTGGACATGTGAAACAGCTTTACACCTCCCCACAAAGTCCACTCCCTCAGCTCCATTCCCACATTTTAATTTAATAGCTCTTAAGTGAGTCCTGAGAATCCTCAACTACCCCAGAAGATTCTGAAATATAATCAGATGGGAAACTGCTGATCCAGATGTTGGAGACCAAGAAGATGTTGACTGCTCCTGCTCCATATCTGATGCAGCATGAGATCAGAGATGTCTAGGGAAGACAGTCTGCCTTTCTCAGGTCCCATCACAGTGCCAGAAGATGCAGTTTTGTATTAGCAAGCAGCATCAGAAGAGGCATAATCACAGAACCCCACGTTTTCATGTGCTTGGAATTTAGGAAACAGGGAAGCCCACTTTCCTAGGTGATACCTAGCTCTGAGATATAGCATTTGATCATCTGTTGTGTGCTTATTTTTCTGGTACAGTTTTGCCTTCTGCAAACACTGATGCAGTGACTATTAGTGACTGCAAATCTCTGCATCAGGTACTGAGGCAGCAGAAAGATCAGCCATCATCCCTGTCCTGGAGAATTCACTGCCCACTAGAGACTGAAGAAGGACTGTGAAATTCCTATCATCACATGTGGCATACCTGCCACAGCGATGAGAGGCTGGGAAGAACAGGGGTGAAATAAGGATAAGACATGAGCTTCCTTCACCGGCTAGATGAACTATCATTAACTACAGCATCTCCCTCAATTCTTGACTCTACTTTTATGGGTCACTAGGAAAATCTTGTACTTTGGCAGATTCTCAATTTCTCCAAGAAGATACTGCTTACAACAAGATTTTCTCCTCGTGGTCACCAGACAGTCCTCAAAATTAGATGCATCTAGAAAGCCCTAATTTTGAGACAACTTTCAAAAGTTCAGTAGTTCAAATGTAGGTGCAAATTCTGTGGGATTGTTATTGGAGGATTACTGTGCACCAGTGGTCTTGCTGATGAGTCTTTGGCTACTCTGCTTCAGTAGTGTCTCATCCCAAAACAATTGTTTCCAAATGCTTGCTGTGTATTGACTCCATCAGACCATGTGAAATAGCTTTAAACCTCCCCACCATATTTGCCCCAACACCATTCCCAGATTCTGATTTAGTAGTTCTTTTGTGGGTCCTGAGGCTCCTCAGCTTCCCCAGGTGACTACCGATGGGGCGGCCTGCCGCAACAGGGTGTGTCCTCTGGCCCCTGCAAGGAGTGATAAAATTATTGGAAGTCTTTGGTGGACTTGTCTGTTTCCTAACCAGGTATTGTTCTGGATTCCACTGACCAAAACCCATCTCACAGAAGGCACCCAATAAGACTTGCCTCCTTCAGGTCCACCTTTCTAAGTGTATTTTAGGACTCAGTTGTAATCAGCATAGTATGTGGTATTTTTCCCTCAGAGTCTATATAACTTCTAGTTGCAATGGAAAATGAAAACACATGGACTTTTTGTTCTAAATGGAGGGGGGAAATGCAACAAAATATATTAAAGTATGAAATGTTTTCCTTCTTCCATAGTCTCTGTCTACATTTGCCATCCTACTTGAAAAAGCCATTTTGAGTAACAAAAATTAAAAATTTAAATTATTACCACGAATTTTACCATTCATCCTTACATTGTACAATGCTAGTTTATTGTTTTTAAAGTTTTAAATTTAAAAATTTACATGGATAGATAACACTGTCTCTATCAATATACACTGTATTTATACTATAATATTTTGAAATCTGTGCACATTGAAGAATAGTTAAATCTAGCTAATTAACAAATACATTACCTCATAGAGTCATTTTTGTGGCAAAAGTACAGAACATCCACTCTCTTTATGGCTTGTCAAGAATATAATTAGCCAAGGTCAGTCAAGAGGCAGGAGTGAGGGGACTACATGGCCACCACCTTTAATGTAGTTTTCATGAGAAGGACAGAAAGGCTGAGTTCACCTATGATGATCTAGTTTGAATAACTAGTCGGTTTTGAGTTGTAGGATGAGTTCTACTTGTCCAGAACCTGGGTGGTTAGGGTAGAGGAATATTGCCTGTCAGAGTGTAAAAACCACATAGGGAAAATGATGTGGAGTCCTGGGTCTGGATTGATCGCCATGCTCATAAACAAACTGTTTGATGACTATAGGAATTAGCTGGTCATGGGAAGGGTAGGCCCTCCCCCATTTGTATAGCCCCAAGATATCAAAGCATTGTAAAATACATTATAAAAAATTAAAAATATGATTAATATAATTTATACAATAGATTAAAAAGAATTAGCAACTTTTTCAAGATATTGCAAACAGCATTAAACAGCACTTCTGGGCCCTGTTCAACTGCCCAGGCAGTATTCCCATGAGGCCAGAACTGTTTCTTCCTCCTTGAATTCTTTCTAGATGAATTCTTCCTGCTCTGGGAGGCTTTAGTCACCCTTTACAGTATAGCCAGAGTTGGTGACTGAATTTTACAGAGTCACATGTTCAAACACAGGAATCTCACAAGAGGACAGTGGGCAAAACTCAAGATTAGGGCCAGTCCTGGATGCTGGACGAGAATGGGGACTGAAAAAGACCCAGGTGCAGTATAGCCAGAGAAAGGACGAATAGGCAGAGCTGAGCATCCAAGGGAGAGACAGTGGGAGGAAATGCACCTGCGTTCTGCACTGAGGCAAAGGGCTGGGTCTTCAGAGGGACTTGAACCCAGCTAAGGATTTGAAATTCCCCTGTAAGAAGTGGGGAACCTCTGAAGAGCCTTAAGAGGGGGGACATGGTGGGATTTCTGCTTTAGGAAGATGACTTGGCCAAAGTGCAGGTGCAGGCAGTGAGAGAGAAAAGGCAAAAGCAGAGGAGAGTTGGAAAACTGCAGTCCAATGCCTAGTGGATCCCGATGACAGAACAGAAGAGGGGGGCCCTCCTGGGGGTGATAGGGTGTCCCCATTGGCTCAGAAAGGGGAAAACATAGGAACTGCTCTTCCTGGGCCAGGATTTGTGGGCAGAACCCCAACCCTTGGGTAGGGAAGTGTCCAGAACAACACAGGCCTGGTGTTTTGACTCAAGGGAAAGAAATAGCACAGTAAGGGGACTCTGAGCTTATGGCTGAGGAGGTGTCTGGTAGAAGACAAAGGTAGGCATGGGGGACAGCTCATAAGAGGAACTGACTCAGCGATGCCTCCTTCCAAACTGTGCACTATGGCAACTTAAATGCCCCCTGTCCTCACAGGCAAGATCTGTCCTGAGCATGCACTGAGTCAGCAGGTGGAAGCACTGTGCTTCTTCTTAGCCAAGCCTGGAAACCAGACCTGACCAGAAGGTTTATGCATGAACTTTTTAAACACTCAAAATATAATGCTTCTTTTATTACAAAAATGTGAATTTTAGACAGTATAGATGAGTAAAACAAAACATACAAGCAAGGTATAATTCTACCCATGCTGGGTCACGGTTAACACTTAGGGTTATGTACCATCAGTGTTTTATGTTTTCAGCTTATCTCTTTAATTTACAAAAAGTAGAATCTTTTATTATTTATTTATTTATTTATTTATTATTTATTTTTGCAGTGCTGGGGATCAAACCCAGGGCCTCACACCTTTTAGGCAAGCACTTCAGCCACTGAACCACACTTTCCACCAGAAAAGGACAATTTTTTATGTTAGTTTGGAAATATGATTTTTTTCCTTTTGAAGAAAATAATTTGTGTTTCATATATATTTATTTATTTATTTATTTATTTATCTTGACTCTCCCTTCCTGGAAGTAGAACCAAGTTTGCTCTGCTATTTTCTTTTTAATTCCCCAGAGCATTCTCTCCCTCTGTCTGTCTCTGTCTCTCTGTTTCTCTCACTGTCTCTCTCTTGGTCTCTGTGTGTCTCTGTTTTTCTTTCTCTCTCTCTCACTGTTGAGGAGGATGGTTGAACTTAATACTTCAGTCAAATAAACATATAATAATACATACAATTTAGTTAAATACAAATAATACAGTTATGTATTATAAAAGCAATCAAGGGGTTGGGGATTTAGCTCAGCGGCACAGCACCTGCCTGGCAAGTGCCAGGTTGTGAGTTCGATTCCTGGTACTGAAGGAGAAAAACACACACACACACACAAAAAAATATAAAAGCAATCAAATATACAATAGTATACATTGAATGCATACACATGATATATAGTACATTTCCCATCTCTCCAACACCTGACGTTATGCAACTCTTGGTCCTTCTGTCCACCCTTATGAACCACCATCTGAGGTCCATCCGCACCCAGAGGAAAAGAGACAGTGACAAAATAAAATCCCACAAGCTCTTGAGAATTGGGAATAATGAACTGAATCTTAAAAGATTTAATTAAGAGAATGAAAGCTCTGTATTTACAGTGGGAAAATCTAACAAGTACTACAGATAAAGCACACAAACCTGAGCTAGTGATACGGCAACAAACCTTGACTAATGGAAGAATGGGAAGAACAGCGATCATGGAGAAATCTGCAGAAGTGACGTTCCTCACCCTTCAGAAGCCTGTCACACGGAAGAGGAGACTCCTCCCTGATATGGAAGCCAAGGAAATATAAAACTGTGGGCAATTGTAATGTGCTATTGATTTGTATTTTGCTTCCTGTCTCCAATTTTTTTTCACTCTCTCATCATTCGTGTTCTTCAGTAGTTGCATTTTTCTTTTTTACTTGTTTGCTTTTTGGCTATGAAAATAGAATACTAATACTCTCCATATTCAGAGCTGGTTTGTGGTGCCAACATGTCAAGATCCTTTGTGATTCTGGTTTGGGCAGTAAGTCTCTAAGCTAACTGTCCCAGTCCCATGTACATCCGATCAGCGCGCCATTGTTGTGTTGTAATCCTGTGTACAGATGGGAGCTGGAGGATTGAGAAGGACCTCTGCTTCCCGAGGCCTTACACCTAGGATCTGTCAGTCCAGGACTACACCTGGTGTTTTGATTCTAGGGCAAATGTTTTTTTGAGGTGCCACACATCCTGAGAACAATTTTAAATCCGTGATAGAATTTAAGGGTAAAAATCCTGAAACAACATAGCAGGTAACTGTTTTTTGAATAGCACTTTCACAAACATCACCGCTAAAGTTGCTACTATTGTTCCCATTTTACAAATAGAACCCCAGGAAAGTAAACTATTTTTACTCAAGTTCAGAAAACAAACTGAGTGCTACATACTAGTTGTTGCCCTGAAAAATTATGTGAGAAAGACATTTTTTCTTTTCTGGGATTCTTAAAATGTTTTAAAAAATACTTTTTTTTAAAAGAAAACATAGAAGGATAACCAAACAATCTGACAGGTATTACTGAAGTGGGAGGACTTCCAGTTCAATAATGTGCAAAATTCCAGGATGAAGCTGATCTCCAAAGATATATGTCTCAGTCACTTTTGTTGTGGCTGAGGCACAATACCTGACATCCACTACTTAAAGGAGAGGTTTATATGGCCTCATGGGTACAGTTCCTGGTAATCTAGCTTCAAGGCAGAAATGAGAAGGTGGAAGGACCAGGTGGAAGAAAGCAGAGAGGGAAGGGAGGGGCAGAAGAGTGAGAAATGCCCTTCCAGGTCACACCCCAGCCACCTACCTCCAGCAGGCCCTTTCTCTGGACAACAAGTTAGTTATAGTCCCGCTAGGATCCAATCACCTTCCCAAAGCCTTAGGAGCACAATGAGAGTTTAGAGGTGATTCTTGGTCTCAATCATTCTCTTTGTCACTTTTCTCTCATTGCTGAGACAAAATACCTGATGCCCAAAATTAAGAAAGGAAAGGTTTATTTAGCTCACAATTCATGGAGGTTTCAGTCTATACTCGGCTGGCTCCAAGGTAGAGTGGCACATGGCAGAGGGCAGCAGTCCATGGTAGTGGAAGACAGCAAAAGCAACAAGAGCAAAAAGGGAGGAGTGGGAGCAAGCAGCCTCTTTCTATCCCTTACATATGCAAACTATCCACCCCAAGGCAGATGTCTCACTCACACCTATAATGCCAGCATTGGACCATGGATCAGTCATAAACTGTAAAACCCGCCCATGACTGCATGAGGCTTTGGGGGGACATCCAGACACAAACCCATAACAATCACAAATAAATTACAAGAAAACCTTTGGAATAAGATTGGGATTGAGTTTAGTCCTCTACACGTAAAAATCAAGAGGTGGGGAGAATTTTCAGCAAAAAGAAAGCATTCTTTTAGGCATTCTTCCTTCTGTTACCTTAAACCTTTGGCTAACATAAACAAGATTTTTATTATTCTAATTGAAATCTTTAAATACATTTTTAAACACTGCACAAAATTGACCACTTTATCACTTTTTGGCCTTTAGGCTAAGTTCAAGTGAAAAGTGATCACTTTGCTTTAAGTATAAGCCAATGGATTTGGGGAGACCAGCTCCCCTTGGGATTAGAACAATAGAATGTAAGAGCTAGTGGGGTCCTCCAGAATCTATTCTGTTTCCATCCTTTTTGAAAATGAAAAATTAAGATTCCTAGACATGACATGGGTTTATTGAAGTCATATATCCACCTCGGACCCATGCTTTGTGGTTGGCTTCAGAATAGGGGTCTCATGCACTCCTTACCCTGGGATCTTTCTGTTTTCTACCTCGTGATGTTCTGTTACTTTCTGGCTCAGAAAGCTCACTAGCAAGGACTTTTCCAGATAACTTAGTCATTTTCACTGGAGATACTGAGAACATTAAGAATTCCTTTGAAAATCTAAGAACAAAAAAATAAGCATGACCTAAGGCCGGACACAAATGATTGTAGTATGATTCGCTGTCTGAAAATAGCAATACCATGTGATGCCTTCAGTGACATGAGTAAGCAATAATTTGCTGTGGTTAACTTCCCTAAGAGGAAGAATCATACAGTAGAAACTCCATAGGCTTTTGAAATTTCACTCCATTGTGAATTCAAACATCTCTGAACTTCACTTTCCTCACTATGAATTGAAGACAATATTGTCCCTTGCTGTATTGAATAAAGATGAAAGGAAATACCATATGCACCTACCTAGCCAAATACTTGGCCTATGTTTGGCACAGAATAAATGTCACTTTTTAAATTCTAGGATTTGCTACTTCACTGAATGACTCAGTAAGGAAAGTTAGAGTGCTGAGCAAGACGGAGGAGAAGGGCTAGTTTAGGGGATTAAGAAGAGCCTCTATGAGGTGATTTTCAAGTTCCTGAGGATGTGTAAGACTTAGCCAGATGAGATGGGGTGTTAGTGGGGAAGGGAAATCTCAACTGTTCCAAACCAAGGCAGCAATCAAGCATGCAAAAAGCAAAGGGAGAGAGATAGAGAAGTATAAGGTGAGGGGTAGAGTGGCAATTGATATAACTAGAGAGTCAGACTGGGAATGTATGTTGGGGCTCAGAAGCCTTGGTAACGATTCCAGGAGTTAATTTGAAAGGCAATGGAGAAGCACTGGGTAATTTCTGAGTGTAAGTAATACGAATTTTGTGATTAACATTAAGAGACTATAACTATCAGGTCACTGGAGAGATGCAGATAAAGGTAACTACTCAAAAAGGGTGACAGGATTGTTTCAGGAACTGCGTTTCCTGGAATTGAGGGGTGTCTTTCTCACCAAAAGTGGCAGAAAATCAACTGCTGTGCTCCGCCACTAGAGGGAGCTAGTGGTCTTCCACGGCCATGTAATTTTCCAAGGGCGTGTTGTTTGAGGACAACATGGCGGCGCTGGCACTTGCCTCAACAGTGTGGCCGTTTTCCAGGGACGAGGTCGCTGTGGCAGTTGGTGGTTGGTAAATTCAGGCCCTGCTCTCTGTGCCCAACCATATGTCCTAGGCCTGGAGCCTCTAGCCAGTTCGGAACAAAGACTTAGTCTGAAAGGCTTCTCCCTGTCACCATCGCAATCACTTGAGCATTTATACTCCAAACAGCTCTCGCACAGGAAAACGTTTGTGTGCCTCGGAAATGAGGAGGAAGGTTCATGGTTTTTAAAATTCATGAACTGCATGAAATGGAACGTTCCTTTCCCGAGTACAGGAAAGAAACAGAGAGGCTGTGTCTTCATGACGCTCAAGCCGTCTCTCATCTGAGGCAGAAAAATCTCCTCACACCAATTATTCAGAATGAGATAGCCCTCCTTCCCCCCCCCCCCGCCTCAACAAAAGGTTGTAATTTTTTTTTCACTTCTTAATGCATTTCGTTGGATTTTTCATCCTACTCAGGCTTAGGTAAGCTGCTCAAGAAAGTCACTATTTCACTTTTCTCTTTCAAATTATTTGAAAGCAATCATTTGGGCTGGATATATGAGCAAACGAAAAGCTAGGGAAAGCATTCAGGCGGCCTGAGTTGCTTTGGTTGATTGAATTATAGCCATGATAACTGAAGAGATGCTTGCAAAAGGGTAGAGTTGGTCTTCACTCTTCTTTATCGCCCTTTTCTATGCTCTCTCCTGGCTCCTTGGACCTATTTTTTTTCCTATCTTCTGGGTGCCCAATGTCCTTAAACCCACGTCAGACACTGGTTTCCCAGCAAAATATTCTCAATGACCTCGCCTTCTCTATTAGCACTTTCCAAGTTTGAATGGAACGTTATAATCAGAGTTTAAAGCAAATATGATTAAATCAATTTTAATACACACTACTGTGTAGCTGTGGGAACACCCACCACGTCTTGTGGATCCTTGACTCCTCTGGAGTTAGAGAGGGGGCTGTTGTATTTCATTAGCAAATTTTGATAGCCCAAATAAACAGCTGGTAATGACATTTCAGCTAATTTTTAAATGGAGGTATAACATGATTTCCCCCTCCATTTATGGTGGAAAAAAATGCGTTGGCTGTCAGTGGAGTGGGCTAAGTTGAAACAGGGCTTTTGAATAGGCAAAGTGAGTAGTCACCTACATTGGTTCCTGGTTTTGGAGTCTAAATTTTGTTCAACCATGTGAACAAATCAGAGAGATAAGATGAAACACAAGGTTTTAGTATGTTTGAATCCTTCACTTAATTTGCACATGATCCTTCTCTTGCTGAAGCCATCTCTATTCCAGCTGCCGTCCTCTCCCTTTGTAATACTTCCTGGCTGTCTGTGGAAAGCAGAGCTTCTGTCAGATGCTGGTAATGGGGGAAGACCACACCAGACCCAGGACCCTCTGAAGAAGGAAATTGCTCTCTTCAAGACACTACCTGGAAAGAGCATGGACTTTTTTGTAAATTAAATTATCCCATTTCTTTCAGTCTGAAATAGAAATCATTTTACATCTTTCTTATTTTAAAAACAATATTGATGTTAGCATAAAGACATAAAATAGTAATGAAGTGTAACAGAAAACAGGAAAAAAGAAATGGTAAGCATGAAGATAATCATTTATACTAGAAGATTTAGAAGATAATCTAAACCTTTAGAAGATAATCATTGTTAAAAGTATAAACATTTTAGAACATAATAGTTGAGATTTTTTCTTTTCTTACATATTTATTTTTAAAACACAATGAATGATGCCATATTATTATGGTTATTATTTTGTAGTCTGATTTTATGCTCTTATTTACATATTGTGAATGTTATTTATATCATTTTACTTGGTAACTCACAGTTGCTCTAACAGAAAATATCACTTTTTTATTTTAATGTAATACAAGTAGATATTAGTAAATAAAATATGAAAGTCTCTTCTATAAAAAGAGAAAAATTCTCAGCAAAATCATTAGAGAATAACAATAGTTAATACGCTCTGTACCTTAATCTTAAAAGAATGGCCAAAATGTTACTCAAAGTAGAAGCCACAGACAAAAATGACTCTTACAAAAAAGAAACAGTGGCACCAAATTTTCTTTTTAATAAACTAAAAGAAACTAGTAGTACAAATGAAACAAATTGGCACATAGACTGAAAGTTTTTGAAATAATGAAATAAATAATTTGAGAAATTATTTAAACTTCTCCCTACTTCTTATTTATCTTCCATTTTGCTCCATATATATATATATAGATATATAGATATAGATATATATATAGCTTCTCATAGAAAAGAGACCATGCAATACCTAAGCTGGTGTGTCTTAATATCTTCACTTAACTTTATGTTCTCAAGTTGCCTCCATTTGCCTACAAATGCCTCAGGTTTTTATCTTTCTTTATGGCAGAGTAGTACCCCATCACTTTTTAAAGCAATTTAACCAATCTCTGTTAAACTGTTCACATTATAAAGGTCAAATACCATATCTTGAGACTTACCTTTCCCAAGGTGCACCACACATTATTTCTGAAGATGGAATTTGCTAGTGTGAACCCAAAGGTTTACAGAGAATTGAGGAATGATTTTTTGTCTCATGTGGTATGAGTTCCTCAGTAGAGTTAGAGATATATTAAGATGAAATAAGACTGATACAAGTGTTACTGCTCTTAAAATGAGATCCTTAAATAAACCATTTGAGTTTAAGCCAAAGTAGTTTTAAACTAGAAAGGCAGATTTTTAAAATCTGGCCATTAATTTTTGTGTGACTAGCATACATTTTTATTATTCGATAGATAAATCTCTATGGCGATTATATGCAGTCTTCTGTTGACCCAAGATTACAAAAGGGGAGTTCAAGCCAAGGATTGAAGACCCTAGAAATCTCTTTCACAATGTTGGACCACGAGTCCCACCTGGCCCCCTTATACCTGAAAATACTGTTGGAACCTACCATGAAGAATTGCCACAAGCAGTTTGGACTGCGTTTATTAACCTGTACATCCACCCAATGCTAAATTGTTACTGAGTTAATCAGCAATGGTTGCATACTTGTAGATATTTGTATTTTCTGAGCAGAAGAATTAAAAGAAATCTCTATGGGCAGAACAAAGATGTAATTGGAAACCAGTCCCTTGGAAATGTCACTGAGTGCCCCTATGTTGTAAATTCTCCGAATGGGAAGACAGGGTTGGGGAGGTTGATCACTAAGGTACCTTTCAATGCTAATCACTGAGATATGCACAAACATCTGTTGAACAGTTCCCTTACTGCTGCAGTGCATAGAATTCTACTCTAAATTTTGTGTTTAATTTATAAATATCTTAAATATTTTTAGGAAGTTTATTTTTTTTTAAATAAATGTTGATCATTTGTGCCCTAACCTTCTCTGCTTACTTGGCTTTGGAACAACCAAATGCTTTAGAATCATCTGTGGTTTTTAATGATTACAGGTTATTCATTACTTCTACTCCTGATAGTTTCCTAGATCAAGGGCGCTGCCTCTTGGGTTTAACGGAACTGACCTCCAATTTACAGATTAAGTGAGGAGCAAGTATCTCCTCTTTCCTTTCCTTTCCTTTCTTTTCTTTTCTTTTCTTTTCTTTTCTCCTATCTTCTTTCTTCTTCTCTCTCTTTCTCCTGTTTCCACTTTCTCATCCCATCATCGTAAGGTCATCCCTCTGAATCAATGAGCTCTACATCCACTGACTCCATCTATGGATTCAACAAACCACAAATTGAAACTATTTCTTAAAATTGCCTCTGTACTGAACATGTACCTTTTTGAAAAGACTCCTTTCTTTTCATTATTTCCTCACCAGTATATTACACCTTTATATAGCATTTATATTATGCTAGATATTATAAGTAATCTAGAGATGATTTATACTATAGAGAAGGGAGTGCATAGGTTATATGAAAATATTGCACCGTCTTATATGAGACTTGGGGACACATGGATTTTTGATATCCCTGGGGAGGGAACCAATCCTCCATAGACACTAAGGGACTACTGTGTTTTTCCTTTGCTACCTTCTTCGCCTCTCTCCTTCTTTCCTCTAACTCCCAAATTCTACTTCTTTCTGACTCAGTCTCCTTGAAAGTAGGCATTTTTTATGCTTTCCCATTATTCTTCAACTTAGGAGCTGGTTTTGTGGATAGCTCTCTAGATCCCTCAGAATTTACTGCTGTTTGCTCAGTGAGGTGGTGTTCAGGGAGCTGGGTCCCTCACCCCTTTGCGTCTTCGTCCTCATGCTCATCCTACCCACGAGCTCCAAAATATTGTTGATCACAGAAGTGACATCCAGTCATTGCCTCTATGAGGTAAGATCCCTCTCCTGTTGGAGTTCTCGATGGCAGCAAACACATGATCATGAGCAACTGTGAGGGAAATCCATCATAAAATATCTGCTTCTGAGTGTTTGAAAAATAAGCTGTTGCTATAGAATTTAATAAAGCTGGCCTCATGCCAGCATGGAAAACCTGTGGTCATCAATTCCAAAGGCAGCTTCAGCTGAGAGGGCTCATTTTGGGATGAAAACTGTCTTCCTGTTTTCTTAATACATCAATGATACAGCAATTTCTTTGATAATTTCCAGTTGTGCACAAGCTAATCAGCATAAAGATTCAAGTTTCCTTTCTTCTCTAGGTGAAAGAGTATTCTTTTGAAAGAAAGAAAAATAAGTAAATGAAAAGAAAGGAGAAGGAAAGAAAGAAGTAAAGGGGCAATCCATAGCAAAAACACAATTTAAAAACTTGCCTCCTTTCCACTAGTTCCAGGGGAAAGACTAATTTGATACACACTTAGTTTTGTCTTCAAAGTTGCCTCTCCAGGTACCACCTGTAGCTATCGGAAGAACTGACGGGCATCCTTTAGCAATTTGATATTGTGTAAGTAAATATATCCTTCTTCACTGACCATTTATCTCTTGCTTGTTTATACTTTGTTAGCTGGAAGGAGGATATCAGTTGATCATTGGAATTTCACTTAGATTTTTCTCATTAAACTGCTCACACGTTTTATTTCTTTTGGATGGGGAGAAGTGAGATAACATTCCAGACTTGCAAAAACATAATAAAACCTTCAACAATTAAAAGATACTTCCCTTTACCATCGAGGGAAGGAACTTCAAATTAGGCTGTAGATTTTCTATTGATGAGCAACCAAATTTATGGTTGTAAGCTATAATGAAATTATCATGTTACAACAAGGTCAGGAAATGTGGTTAGATACGCTAACTGACTTTTGATGCCAACTCCTCCCATTACGTTTTCAAAGTCAGAACAAGGTCAAGTCAGGCCCGTTCTCGGAGTGACTGGGGTAGGAATGTGGGGATCTGGACACTTGGGCTTCTATTTAGCTCCTATCCCAGGAATGAGCTTATCCCCAGGCCTGTAAATTGAAATCTCTTTATAGAACTTTGTTGACATAGAGAGAGGAAGGGAAGAGAATCAACTCTGCAGTCAATTTACTTACTAGAACTATTGCAGTGGTTGGGAAATGTAAGGAACAGGAAGGAAATAGCATGGCTGAGGAATGAGGGAAGCAGAACTGGTCAGAAGCAAACGGTGAACTATGATGAAGTTGCAAGAAAGGTTTGGGCCAGTGCTACAGGAAACCCTAGAACAGGACAACCCATCAGAGGGGCCATCCAGGGGTCAGTCACTGGGGTCAGGCCTTGCTGCTTCCCAACACTCACTGGTCTTTACGTGAAGGCTGCCCTCGGGGAGCCCGCTGTCCAATGACCCCTTCTGCGGAAGGGTATTCCCAATATGAGAAAGCTGAGAGGCGTCAGCAGTAACTCCTAGGTGTGAGCGCACTGGCTCTAAGACAGGGTCAGAAGGGGTTGCACAGCGTCCAGTCATACTGTGTTGAGTTCGTGGATACTCTTGATACACTGCAAAGTGGGGTCTCAGTCAGTGCAAAAATACCAAGACTAGGATAAAGGCACTGGGACAGCATAAGGCCAAGACAACGAGAGGCTGGCTTTCAGCGGTTCCTATATTTCCTCTTGCTTTGTGCCTCCCTTAATAGTCAGCCAGCTCCTCTGCCTCGGTAGTATCCTTCCTCAGATAACTGCTAACGAGGAAACAGTTCCTTTTGCAGGAACTTTCAGGGTATCTGCTTTAACATAGCTTTCTGTGTTGGGAAAAGCCAACATGTAATTTTAAGAGCACAGACTCTGAAATCAAATAGCTATTGATTCAAATCCTAACCCTGACAATTACTACCAGTGTGGCCACGACCAAAGGATTCAATTTTTTCATTTATAAAATGGAGCCAATAACGTCAGCTTCATTGGGTAAATGTGAAGGATCCAATGCATGTTAAGAGGTGTTATTTAATGACAGCAACTTAATATTACTAATGACATTTGCCTCAGTATTATTAGCCATCAGCCACATCTGTCTGGGCTGTTGGGTTTGTATTTTCCAGGTTTGCGATACAAGTGGGTTTTGGCTGACAGTGTTTTTCTTACAATAAAATGTAGTCAGTCGCAAGCTCTTTCACTGTGGCTTCTGTTCACACACGGAGGACATGGTGGGACACAGAGCGCTCTGATGTTAAATGATCTAAAAACCAGGGGTGGGTCAATCGATTAGGTGACACTTGCAGTCTTTCTCAGCCTGCTGCTGCTTTGGGGGCCAACAGCACACTTTGCATAGTGTAGATGCCTTCACGGAGCAAAAACAGCAGAGGGGAATGCAACTTCATTAGAAGGTGGGGAATACCATAGGTGGCCTTCAGTTTTCATACTTTAACTTTTGGTTTCATCAGTCCTGATCTTCCTGTAAGGTGCTTAAACTACATTATACATAAATTTTATATATGTAAGTGAATACACTTATAAATGTGTACACAAAATAAGTGTATAGAAATCATAAATACATAAATTAAATTTACATGTACATATATTCAACATTTGTCTCAGTACAGACTAAACAAAGAACACATATATTGGTGCCTGGTTTTACTTCACAGCAAGATTAATTATTTTTCAAGGTAAATATTGACTAAAGTAAAGACCAGGGCAGTGTGTACCTCTCAGCTCAATAATTCTTGATGTTAACTTCAGCAGAAATCAATGTCTGCTTATTGTATTCCCAAGACCTAAAGCAGGCAACTCCACCATTTTAAATACATTTGAGTTCTAAAATTAAATTAAAACTTAAGTCTCAGATCTCGTGGGTACTGCGTGCTCCAGAGTTCTTTCTACAAAGTGTTAAATAAAAAAAATTTTAAAAAAACAAAACATTTATTGGGTCCTTGTCACCGTCAGTAGCTAGTATGCTTCTGGAGATATGAGAGAATCCTTGTAAGGTGGTAAAAGGTAAGGAGTGACTATGTCCAGGACTTATGCAGAAATATTTTAGCACAGTCTCATTAAAGTAGAAATAATAATCACGAGTCTGTCTGGCTCTTTGCCATAAAGGAAGATAAGCAGCTGTTTCATACTGCTTACCGCCAGCAGCTTCAAAGCAGTTTGGGTGAATCCACAGGTCAAGCAGGAAAAGAAAGAGAAAAGGTTTGAAGAGCCACGTGCCAGCTCCAGCCACTCTAGCAATGGAGCCAGGAATGGGTGGTGAAGCAGGAGGACACGGGAGATCCTCATGCACACATCTCTGTGTGTAAACAGCTGTGGTCATTCCTGGGAATTTGGGGTTTGACATGAACCAGAGCAACTGTAGCAACTAACTTACTTGGAAGCAGCCATTTTCAACCACTGGACAGTGGTAACCAGGACAACAAACAAACCAATATGAGGCATTTGTAACCTTCCTTTTGTGAAATATGCAAATCTCTGTCTCTGTTGGGCACTCTGCTTTTACCATTTGGGTATGTCAAGGATGGCACTAGAGATGAGTTTTAAGAACTTCAGGGTCCATCCATGCCTTGAACCATAATCCAACTTCGAGGGTTTAGAATGGAGGAGTGGTGTGTTGCTGTAACCAAACACCTGAAGTTGGGTATCTTATAAAGAAAATAGTTTTATTTAGCTCCCAGTTCTATAGGTTCAAGAGGATGGTGCTGGCATTCTGGCACAGGCTCCTTGGCTGCCTCACAACATGATGCAAAACCACAAATGGAAACAAAGCGGTGTGCACAAGGACCACATACATAAAGTAGCCTCACTTTACAACAACCAGCTCAGAGAGCTGACTCACTCCCAGAAACAGCATTAATCCTTTCCAAGGGTGGTGCCCCACCAGGGGCCTAGTTACCTGGCACTAAGCCCCACTTCTTAAGAGTTCTATTTCCTTTGTACTGCTACCCTGAAGACCAACTTCTAGCACATGAATCTTTGGGGAAAACATTCAAAACATGTTCAAGTCATAGCAGGGATCCTTTACATGTCCATTTCATCTGCATACTGTATACAGTGGCTGTGAAAATGCCAGTCATACTGTAACCTGAACCTGTATCCTGTACACACACATGCACATACATGTACACAGATACATACCTGAGTGTCTATCTCACCAGGACCATTTATGAAATAACTATTTTACTGCATGAAGTGTATCAGGGCCACATAAATATGATGCACAAAATGCAAAATTTCCTATTTAAATAGGTAGACTGTAAGGACTATGAAAACCACAGTTTTGCTTTAGTTACTGCTATGTCTCCTGAATCTAGATGAGTTAACCACCCACATCAATAACAATTATACTACCAACAACTACACGAACAAATTAGAAAATCTTGCTGACAGTGAGCACTTCAATTTCTAGTGATGTTGAGCACTTTGCTTGGTACCTGATGCTTAATTATGGAATGAATGGATGAATGAATGAATGAATGAATTTTGCATTAGTATAATTTTATAAATTGCAGAAATACTTGGCCATGGGGAAAAAGTTAAACATTCAAATGGGTGTACAACTGCAAGCTGAATTCTGTGTGGTTCTGACCATCAACTGGAAGTAATCCCAGTAGTAACTGTTATTTGTCGTTTATGTTCCCTTCTAAAAATTTTCTTTAAATGCACTTATACATATACTTACAAATGGGAACATATTTTACACACTATTCTGCCTTTGCCTTTTTCTCATCTTGGGTATCTTTTCTTATCAGATCATACAGATCTGCCTCATTGTGCAAAGATAAAGGCATAATACCCATAGCACCCTATCATACTAATGTAACAGAAATTATTAATCATCTTTCAGTGATGGAAATTTGCATTTTTCTGAGTCATTTACCATTTCACCCAATTCATCAATGAACATCTTTATCATGCTTCAGAGGCATCATTAGCACAGACTCAGTGGGTCTGGTACCTCCTGACAAACATGCAACACAGGGCCTGATCCTTACATGTAGCACTTTGTACGTGCCCAAGTCGTTCTACAGTAAAAAGTCCTAGAAGGTCAATTGCTGGATCAAAAGCTGTGCTATATGTAAATTTTCTTTCTTAATTCCCCCAAAGTTGAATTAAGTTAGTATGAATCAATTAATGACTCTTCAGAGGGGTTCCAGAAAAGCAGAAGCAATAGGGAAAATACATACATATATGTGTGTATAATTTCATAGATATACAAATTTGTATATATATATAAAAATTCATATATATTCTAAGGAACTGGTTTGCATGATTATGGAGATGAAGTTTCAGTATTTTCGGTCAGCAAGGAGAACAAGTGAGACCCAGGCAAGTGTATGATTAAGATTCAGTCTGAGAACCAGGGGGGTGATGGCATTAGGTCTTGACTGAAACCATCTTGAAGTCCAAAGGCAGGAAAAGACTCAATGTCCCAGACCGAAGATAGGTAGAGGGAAGAATTTCCCTAGCCTTTTGTTCTGTGCAGGCTGCGCATGGATTGGATGAGGCCCATACACACTGGCGACGGCAATCTGCTTTACTGGTGCAAAGGCTCATGTCACCCCAAAACACCCTCCCAGATGTATCCAGACTAGTGTTTAACTCAATGTCTCAGTGCCTTGTGCCCCAGTGAACACAAAGCGCACCATCCCAGGGTTATTCCCCAAGGGTTTTATTTATTTTAAAATTTAAATTTAAATTATGAGTTGAACTCAGGGCCTTGCACTTGCCAGGCAGGCGCTATGCCACTGAGCTACATCCTGGAGCCTTCCCCAAAGATTTTAAATGAGAACAAATTCCACTCATGGTTTAGAAATACAACTTGGGACTAAAGCAGGGCTTTTATTTCTGTCCTGTTTGCATAAGTAAAGTCACTAACACTCAATGATATGTACACACTAGGGTTTCGTTTTTAGGTTCTTAGTCTTTAGAAACTAAGGTTAGCACCAGCGAAGGGATTCCACCCTTCGAAACACTCATTAATATATTACAATGTTGCCAATGCCAGCTGCTGGCATAATGCTCTCCTTTGAAAATCTGATTTAACCTTCCTTTTACATGTGTAATCCTGCAAACAGCAGTGGGCATTTTGCACCCAGAGGGCTTTGGGATCAAACCTTTAGAGACTTTACTGCTGGTCATGCTCAGCTTTTGGCTCATCAGCAAACTCCATATTAATCCTTGATGATTGCTATTGCTGTAATAGTCGCCCAATTTTACTTATAAATGAAACAAGAGGCCTTTGATCGTGTACTCTGCAAAGTCCGCCGCACTGTGTCGAATCTGCTGTGCTCCCTTTGTACTTTAAAAGCAGTAGCCACACGAGAGACAGCTTGACCTTACCGTGAGAAATAGCATTTTATCATGAAACTTGGCAGCACCTTCAATTTCCTCCCATCTAATATCTGTCAGTCACTCCCATCGTCCAGGAAACATTTTCTCCACTCTCCATGTGAAAGCTGTTATCTCTGGTGGCAGATACAACTTCTCTGGGGCCAGATCATCCTCATCCCCTGGCTCAATCATGTTGCATGGCTGGATCCCTGTGAGAAACCAATTGTGTTCTTGAAAGTGGAGATGGAAAGTCAGTGATGCAATACAAAGACACAGGGTCCCCTGCACATACCATTAAGTTACTCTTCACTCCCCCTAAGCTATGTGCCAATCTCTCCGACTCCGTTGTTAAACACAGCAGGCAGAAAAAAATAGAGACTGAAATGAAAGAAAGAGATACTATTTACTGAATCATATTGTTGAGCTGACAGGAAATTTAGGCTTTGTCCTTACAAGCACAAGAAAGCCAAAGCCCAGAGATTGACTTGGATTGAGTCAGCCAGGACCACTCAGCTTATTAATGTCACGGCTGGAGTACAAAGCATATTTTGTATTAACTAACTTTACTGAAGTCTGATTTCCATACCATAAAATGCACATAGTTTAAGTGTCTAGTGAATGTATTTTGATAAATGTATATATCAATGTAACCATAACCAAAAACACCAAAGTAGAGGCCACTTAATTGCCCATAGGAATTCACATTCTTCATTCCCATTAGAAAGTTCCTAATCTAGTGTTTTTGTCACGGGTGCACTTTCACCAGTGTTTACATACAATACACCATTATTGGCAAGGAGACATCACTAGTAATAGCATCTCACTATATGATGAGTCATATCTACAGATTTATAGGGTAGGGTAGAAGTGAGTGGTCAGATTGCAAAGGTGATGAAGCTTGCCTTTGACTTCTCCTACCCATTTGTTCTGAGATCCTTCTCTTAGCTCCTGTGCTGTGAGGTATTTTGGTACTTTCTAGTTCCCACTTCATTCAATACTAGGTTTTGAGCTAGCTAGGTACTATTATGAAGAGAATCGAGTAAATGAACCCTCTCCATCTTGTAAGAGCCCTATACATTTGTTATGTATCACAAAAGGTCAATCTGAGGCTCAGAAAAGTTAAGTCATTTGAATATGGTCCCACATCTAGCAAGTGGCAAGGTTTGCATTAAGGGCCATATCTACTGAACTCCAAAGCCAGGACGCTTTCCAGCTTTGCTACTCTGGCTAAGGGAACTCTTGAAGATGCCAGTGTTTTAACAAAAAAGAATGACTCTTTGAAGGTGGAATTTGAGATATCATGTCCTCATAGACAGAGCATGACATCTGGCCAGGGAGGTCATGGACACTTGTGCATGACCTCAGTCCTACCAGTGGGGCTGTCTGCTAGTCCTGACCACAGCAGGAGGCCCAAGAAAGCCCCACGAGTAGTGCACTATTCCACAGGAATAAACTGTGCCCGTCTGTGTTTGGGACAAGCCCATGACCCGGATAAGATGGGGCAGATGGATTCTGGGGGGCACACAGTTATTATAGGCAATATCGCCTACAGAACATTAGGTTCTAGGCTGGAGTGTACAGCTGTTGGTTAATTATAGCCAAAGGAGAGGAGTAATCACCTACTCACTCAAGGAGGTCACACTGGCTAGGGTGTTCATTCCCAGTGTGGCAGTAGTACCGAGGCCTACTCTCCACAGCATGATAAAAGTTGTCTCATTTTAAGAGTGGGAACTAGACCTGATTCACAAAGAAAATGCTTAGGAAGTCTGGCCTGAGAGAATACTCAGATTTAGTCATACATTTTTGTTTGTCATCATCTAATTTGCAAGTTTGGCTTAATACTTTTTGTTTTGTTTTTGTTTCTTTCTTTGTTTGTTTTTTAGACAGGGCCTTGCTATGTATTTCCAGCTCATCTTAAAATTATCATGTAGCATAGGCTGGCCTTGTATTCACAATCCTCCTGCCTCAGCTTCCCTAGTGCTAAGATTACAGATACTGCTGCCACACCTGGCTAGTATAATACTCCTTTTTAAAAAGTCTTCTTGGCTATTAAGTTTACCTGAAATAGCACAGACGAGGCCATGAGAAATGAAAACAATTCAATAGCTCAGGCACAAATTAAGTACAGAACATATAATTCAAACCATACTTTGCTGTGCAGGGAACTTTGTGGGACCCAGGAGAAACAGCCGAGATTTATTCTCCTTTGAAATTTAGGGATGAGGGCTGGCTCTATCTTGAAAGCATCCTAGACTGGGGCCTACTCCTGGTTAAAGCTCCTTCTTGGTCTTTTCTTGACTCTGGGCCCGCTAAGAGACACCCCCAGGTGGGAAATCAGAATGCAGCCTTTAGTTTGGTTGGCAGCACACAGATACGTACTCTGCCCTTGGCCAATGTCCAGCCACAGTTCTGGAAATACCTTAGTCCTTTCGGAACTGGGCTGAATCCAGAAATAAACCTGGCTCCTGAACTTTGGAAATCTTAAAACCCAATAGTCTTGATTAGTTTTGTTCATGGTGAACTCCCACACCTCCTTCTCATATTTTAAAAAAGCTGCCTGAGGTCAGAGGACTGAGGCTTCACAGAAGTAGATCATATAGCAAGCAATTTTGTGGGCAACAAGACAATGGAGGCTTTGAGTAGTTGCTGGGCTACCAGTGTCTACCCAGCTGGTGGTTTGCCCGGTTACCTCTGTCTCCAGTTTTAGCCTTTAATGGGCCAGGAATGTCAAGAAAGGGTGTTTCTCAATGTCTGAGAGAAGCAGGGATGTAAGATCAAGTTGTGTTTGTTCACTCAATGATCAGAAGACAAAGCTGCGCCTGGGGGATGGGTAATCTTACCTAGGGTAAGATTCTTCCAAAGAGCCAACTAAATCAATCAAAACAGAAAGCCAATGAATCACCAAGGGCTGAAGCTCCGATAAAGCAATAGGACTCCTTATCTCAGCGTGAAGGAAGAGTGGCTGCTTACACTTGATAAATGTGTACAGAAAATGATCTGTTCCATTCATGCTAGCATATGTACTTCTCTTAAAGTTCACAAAGTTTTCCCATGGCCCACCAAGGCAAGAATATTCATTTCCAGCCAGTGTTTGAGAATGCTCAAATAAGAGTAACTCATTATTTCAAATTTTGTTTCCTGAAGCCAGTGGCACAGAGGCACAGAGCTAGCGGAACTGCCCAGTGCCATACCTTGCCCTTCTGGCCTGCTTAGTCCTGATCATCTCCGCTAAGGTGTTTATACCCTCAAAGCCTGCAGGCAGCCAAAGAAAGAGTACAACCCTTACACAGAGACAGCCTGACCCAAGGGAGTTCACAAGAGTGGCCACCTACAAGAGGATCGCTGTTGGGTTACCATTTTGTCCTCTCAATCGTAGGAACCAGGGAAGGTCCTTGGTTGTACCAAGATGTCCAACCACGCCTCTGCTATCCTCATTCACACTCTCTCAAAGGCCAGAGAGACCCAAGGTGAATTGTGAACTATTTTTAACATGGAGATGGATGTCTGAGGGACCTTACACAAAAAGCCTAGTGTAACTGTAGTCATCATAGGTCAACCTTAGGTTTCTCCCTTGTTTGTTCGTGAGCCTTATCCCTGAACGACCTCAAAAAAATCAGCCACCACAAAGAGTACAGCTGGGTGTTGCCTGAGTTTTGTTGATGCCAGCAGAGCTCACCATGATGACTGGACTTCTTTATTTAAAGGAGAGAATAGAGTGGACCAAGACAAGGTTCCCCTATAATGACAAAATCTCCTTTTCCATTCATGTTGCAAATCTTACTTCACAAATAGTGCAGCACGGGCTTAGGATCACACTTCATGGAAAGGAATAGATTTTTAAAAATGGTTTTGCTTATTTACTTTTAAACAAAGAATAACTAAATCCCTCTAAGGGTTAAATCATACTCTTTAGATCCAAAACACAATTCAAATGTAGGCACTACTAGTTTTTTTTTTCTCTTTCAGATTCTGAATTCTGAATGCTTCTATTTTTTTAAAGAAAATTCTGCATTCATTTCCTCTGAAAATTACTTCTTTGTGCTCTAGTTCCTAGCTTAAAGATAAAACTGGATTCTTTAAAGAGGCTCAGAAACTAATTTTTAGAAATCTAAGACCCATCAATAAGTAAGAGAGTCCTTTGGATATTGTTTTTTGTACCCTTGTCCAGGGGACCACCATCTTCTGTCATCATTTGATAATGTCATTAAACAAGTCAAATTACATAGTTTTTGCTTTTCTTTGCCCACGAGAATTTCACTAATTCTGGGCAATTAAATAGAAAACTCAATTAGCAAATTCTGAGTACCAAAGAACTATTAGAGAAAGATATTTTTTGTTCTCGGTATAAAAAAATAAACTCAAATACTAGACATTTTATGAGATATGTAAAAGAGTTCCCTTAATCTTTCAACATCTTCCTTATTTTTTAAGATTTTAAATTTTAGAGATTTAAAAAATGCAGAAGAATATTTTAGTAAAATGACCAACAACTTATACGTTCACTACCCATCAACATTTTATTGAATTTGCTTTTAGTCTCTTTTAACTAAAAAATCTTTAAAGATTAAATTGAAATCCTCTTGTGTCATCTCTTCTCATAGTCAGTTAAGGTTATGAATATAGTATGTATTCCTCAAACATTTTAAATACTATTTAAATTATGTATCAAAAGACATATATGCTAGCTATCTTATTTACTTTTCTTATTACTGAGACCAAATACCTGACACACAAATTTAAAGGAGGAAAGGTTTATTTAGCTCATAGTTTGTAGAGGTTTCAGTCCATAATTGGCTGGCTCCAAGGCAGGGGGCATCACAGAGGAGAAACAGTTCATGGCAGGCAGAAGGTAGCAATGCAACAAGGGACAACTATAGCTCTTTCTAGCCCTTATATCTTATCCAGCTACTTAGGGCAGGTAACACTCACACCCTTGATCCTTGTGTGCTTGAGCCTATCATTGCACCATGAAATAATCTCCATGTCACACACTCTAGATCCAGCCACCTCTGAAAAAGCCCCACCTATGACCACGTGAGGCTTTGGGAGGACACCTAAACACAATCCTTAACACTAGCCTATGCATGTTCTCATTTTCAGATGTGTGTTTTAAATACTCATAAGAGGCAGTTTACCCTGCACATTTTTGTATTAGAAATTACTTTTTACACTTCACGTTATTTTACCCATGAATATATCAATTGATAGATGACTCTTTAGTTGTATTATTTACAGTATCAGACCTATTTGAAATATTTATATTATTTTGGCTTCACTGTTTTTGTTTGCCTTTGTTGTTCTATTTTGTTTGCTTTTTCCCTCTTGGCTCTATTTAATTGGTCAATTTTCTTTATTTCCTCTTCTAGTTTCAAACTAACACAGTCTATTTCTAGTTCTTTAGTGGGTCTTTTTCAATGTTTGCTATATTCAATTCACATTATTTTAATAAGTACTAAAGTTAATTTACAGTCTTGTTTTAAACAAGCAAGATATTTAACACATTTTAATTTTAATTCAAAAAATGATATGATTGTGTAATATTTTTGTTCTGTCTTGCTTTTAAGTCCAAAATATTGGTTATTATTATTAATTAACATTTTTGCCAGTTTATCCCCTTCTCTCATCACTGTTTTTTAGTCTTTTTAAAAAATTTTTGATGAACATATACTAGCTGTACATGTTTGTGGAATTCAGAGTGATATTTCCATGCATGCATACAGGTATTCTTTATCCAGCCCCTCCCACATTTCCCAAGATCCAGTAGCCACTATTCTACTTTCTGATCTACTTTCTTAGTGTCTATATATGAGAGAGAATATGCAGTACTTCTCTCCATGTATGTCTGATTTCACTTAACATAATTTCTGATTTCATCCATTTTGCTGCAAACGATGGAGCTGCATTTTTATTTATGGCTGAGTAATACTTCATTCTATACATTGATCACATTTTCTTTATTCATCTCACTGAGCACCTATGCTGCTTCCATACTTTGGATACTGTAACTGGTGCTACAGAAGTCCTTTTGGTGAGTGTCGGCCAACTCTCTTGGGCTTTGGCTGTTTAAAGAATGTATTTATATCACTTTCACTCTTGAATGATCATGGTTGCTTCCCAAGAGAAGTTTGAATGCATGGTTTTTTCTTTTTTTTTTTTTTTCCGGTACCAGGAATTGAACTCATGACCTTGCACTTGCCAGGCAGGTGCTGTGCTGCTGAGCTATATCCCCAGCACCCACGGTTTTTTCATTGGAGATATTTGACCTTCTCTTTCTACTTGTCTGTAGGATTTTCTCTTAATAGTCTGTGTTCTCATTACAAGGTATTTGTGTTTGGAATTGTTTATCCTGCTCATGACTTGATGCAGTTTTGTAATTATTTTGTGAATTGTAAGTTTTTTGCTTTTGTTTTTGCTTTCTTGTCTTTGAGAGATTCTCATCCATTATCTCTATATGGAATTTCTAGTTAAATATTAATATGTTGAACTGTCCCACTTCTACCCCCCATGCCTCTTAGTGATTTGTTCACATTCTTAATTTCTTTATTTCTCTGTGCTGTGTTTGCTAGGGTTTTTTTTTTTTTTTCAGTTTTATATTCACTAATTCTTTTTCAGTTTTTGTTTGTTTCAATGAATACATTTCTTAGATTTCTGCTCAGTTGTTTCTCAAATTCAACTGTTATTGTTTTATTATCTCCTAATTTTAGATTAGGGATTTATATTCTTTTGTAATAAGGATACTATTACTGTTTTCAGATGTATAACTTCCTTACCCTAAATGTTAGTGTGACTGGTAGGGCTTCCAGAAAGATTGGGAAATACCTGTAATTTATTTTTAAAAGACACTAATCAGTGTTTTCATTATCAGATTTGATTTTGTTTAAGTAGGCAAGAAGAAAACTAGTCTGGAGTCCAGGTTCCTGTAAGTATAGAAGAGCTATCCCAACCAGCCTCAAGGTCTAAGCAAGAAGCAAGAATCAGAAAGAATGTTGTTAAGTAGGAAAGTGAAACCCAATCACTTCAAGGGCTTGGGCATAGGTAAAAGCAGCTTCCCAGTGGTGTCACCTACACAGTCCCAAAGAGCCCCACAATTGGTTTAATGCTCTGCTTCTATCACCATCTTGAACTGCCTTATAATTTTTGAGCAAAATCTCTTGTATATTTTGAACTGAGTCCTGAAAATTACGTAGCTGGTACTGGTACTAGGAGATGTCCTGAGGAGAGGAAGAGGAAGTAAAAGAAAAACTAAACTTTGCTGACCCCAGGGCATTGTGGGTAGAAGAGACCTAGATCCAGGAAAGACTGTGAGACACATGGATTCCTACTCCTCCTTGGCCCAGGAAGAAAAAGACTTTATATAATTTAAGAGGAACACTAAAGGTGGGAGGTCCTTTTTACATTTAATACTTTGGACTCTGAAAGGAGGATTTAGCCTGCCCCCAACCACAAATACATAGAGATTAAAAAGTAATCTGAATGACTGATCTGAAAACAACAATATGCAGTATAAGAACCATTGTTGAACTTCTACCATCTTGTACGGTGAAGCTCTGCATCATTTCCAATGTTGGGTTTTTTTTTTTTTTCTTTTTTCTTTTTTTTGTTTTTTTGTTCGTTTTTTCTTTTTACCTCTGGTGGACTGACGACTTCTTTGAAGATAACAGTATGTAATGTAGCAACCACTGTTAATTCTTATCATTTTGTTTTGAGGTCATGTATTGTTTTTGTTGTTTTTGTGTTGTTTTGATTCTGTCTTCATTATTGTTTTGTTAGTTTTTTTGAATTTTTAAAATAAAAAAGAAATCTGAGTCTTTAAAGTAAAAACATTTTTTGAATTTTCAAAGAGATGTGGTATAGCACAATTTAAAATTTACTCACAATATATTCAGGTGAACAGAGAAAATGTAGTTTAAAGACATTTTCTGTTCATTAATCTAATTTTCATCAATAGTTCCCACCCATAGAGAGGTAGGAGGAAAAGTAAAAAATTTAAGTCAAATTCAGTAAACCTGATGGAACACAGTAATTGGAATGGTCTCTTTAAATTTAGTTTTCAGTATATTGACTTAAATATATTTCTTTCTGGCCTAAAAGAAGCAATTGGTTTTTCACACTTCCACCCGTTTCCTTGACTCTCCAAAGTGCCATGTGCATGCGTGGCAGGGTACAGCAAACATCGACCTGTGATGGCAAGGAGTCTCCCATCTGCTGCAGGGTTCTGGGTCCTTACTGCCCTCTACCACATGAAAACTCCTTGATTCCCCAGTCCCTGCTCACTGTTCCATCAGTGGTACATCTCTGAAGCTGTATAACTGGAGATTTGATCTCTCACTTTGGTCAAAGTCAGATTTGCCCCGCTGCTTCTGACCTAAGTGTCTTCCATATTGTCTAAGCTGCCAGGCCTGGGCTACTCACCTGCACTGTCTGTGGCAGAACACCTTGTTTTTGCCAGGAGAAGCCTCAGGGAAGGGCCACGGGTTCAGTTCAACGGCCTTCCAGATAAACTTAAGGCGAATGATCACTTTCAGGTATTCTGAGGACTTTGTGATTTCATTTCTTCTTGCCCTATGGGTTTAGTTTCTTTCTTCTTTTTTTTTTTTTTTTTTTTTTTTT
>NW_004955434.1:8580008-8628645 GCF_000276665.1 Chinchilla lanigera | reverse complement strand
CTGAGCTAAATCCCCAGCCCCCAGGTTCTTTCTTCATTTCTGGCATCTGAAGATTTCTCTTTTTTGCTATCAAACCTGGCTTGAAATAAATTATTTTTCTATTTTATTTAGCATTTCTGCGTACAGAATGATGTTCTGTCCGCCTGCCATCTTGCCTGGAAGTCCCTGGATCTTATTTTTGCTAGTAATATACTTTAAAGGCTTCTTTTTCAGTGATTAAGGAAAATACTTCATTTTGTCCTCTTAAAATAAGTACAATTTCAATTAAAGTTTTGGTATGCGTTTTTTCTCTTTTTTTGTCATCTAGTATACAGGGACTTTTTTTCTTATGCAGTAACCTTTCTGATTTTCTTCTAATATAAATCCTCAACAGGGATTAGATCTTGTGAGAGAGTGTTTTATTCTGTGTCCATGCCAGGACACAAATACAAGTATCCCAGTTAATTATTTAGGAAGTCACTGCAGGAGCACTTAGTACTCTAAGGCATCCAGAATAGGCAAATTCTTTGTCTATGTGAATCATATAATCTATCTGGAGAATTAAGGTTGCATCAGATACATCACAAGTGTGCAGTTTAGCAAGTGTTCATACCAGTGCTCCTAATAACACCTAATAACAGATTACTTCTTAATAAACTTTGCAGAAAAGGAAAAAATGCTCTAGACTTGTGTTCTGTGAAGAAAAGGCTCATCCAGAGTTGAAAGCTGAAGGATAAACTGGGGTTTAGTAGGGTTGGAAGAGAAGTAGTGGTGCAGTCTCATATTGCTGTAGCAGTGATATCATGGATATTTTCTTCCTATTTCTTTTCCAATTAGAGATAAATTTACGCAGTAATTTTTGATCACAAATGTAATATATGCTTACTGTAGGAAAACTGTATAGAAAATGTCACCACTTCATCTTGCGCAACAGAAAAATGATAGAAGGGAAAAGCGAAAAGGAGCTGTTCTCCACTGAATCTATAATTCTATGACACCATCTATAATTCTATGACATTTTGATTTCATAATTTGTCTTTTCTGTGTGTATCTGTTTTATAAAAGTAAAAACTAGAATCATATTGAATGTATTCCTTTTAATCTTTTTTCACTTTTTATCATAACTTTTCTTATTCAAATAAGATTCCTTTAAAACATATTTTTTTGAGGCAGGATCTCATTATGTAGTTCCAACTGGCCTTGAACTCACTGTGCAATCTAGGTTGGCCTTGAATTTGCAGCAATGCTCCTGAATCAGCCTCAGGTATGTGCCACCATGCCCAGCTGGAACATAATTTTAAATGACTGAATAATATTTATCGTATTTTAAAACAATGTCACTTGTAGTGCATGGGATAAAGTCAAGTATTTGAGTGCTCAAGATTCACTTGCACATTCTTCTATAAAAAAGAACCCTAACTTTATTTAGATCTGTGCTATATCCAGTTAAAAGTTACATTTCTTACCCTCCTTAGAGTAGATGTGCCCATTGACCAAGTTTTGGTCAATGGCATGTAAGTGTAACACTTGTTAGCAGTTTGAAGGAGACTGTTTATTTATTTATTTATTTATTGGTTTTTTTCTGGTACTGGGAATCGAACTCATGACCTTGTGCTTGCCAGGCAGGTGCTGTGCCGCTAAGCTAAATCCCCAGCCCCCTGAAGGAGACTGTTTAAAGGTGGCAAACAATTGTAACACCTGTAATCCCAGCACTCTGGGAGGCTGAGGCAGAAGGATCACAAATTCAAGCACAGCCTGGGCAACTTAGCAGATTAGTAAGACCCTGTCTCAAAATAAAAAATATAAAAAGGCTGGGGATGTGGCTCAGTGAAAAGGTCCTGGGTTCAATTATCAGTACAGAAATGAATAAATAAAAATAAAAAGATATGATTCAGTGGCGAACAGCTCCTTTTTGCTTTTCCCTTCTATCATTTTTCTGTTGCACAAGATGAAGCGGTGACAGCTGGAGACCTGGCAGGCATCTTGGTTTATGAGAGGACCTTGATCCTCTATGGACCTTGTCTTAAATGACACTGGAGGGTAGCATATGCCCCTAGTATCCTATCTCTTAACTTCTTTTAAGTGAGAAAGAAATATATTTCTTTTCTACTGAAGTAATGATTATCTTAAATTTTAAAAATTAAGAAGAATGGGGGCCGAGGATATAGCTCAGTGGCATAAGTGTCTGCTTGGCAAGTGCAAGGTCGTGAGTTCAATCCCTGGTACCTCAAAAAAAAAATTAAGAAGAATTTTTAAGTTGACATAAAATTTTATGTAACTATCATGCACAGCATATTTTTTAAAATAATATACATTATATATATACTATATGTGTACATTGTGAAAGACTAAATCCAACTACTTAACATATGTATTATCCCACAAAGTTATTATTTTTGCGGTGACAACACTTAAAATCAGAGTATTTTTCATGAATACATGTTATTAACTATGGCTAGCATGTTATACAATAGATCTCTCAAACTCATTCTTCTAACTGCAATTTTGTATTCTTTGACCAACATTAAATGTTTTCTTATATGCCGACAATCTAATTCTAACGGATACAGTTAGGTTGATTCTAACTTTTTGCTATTAAAAGCTATGCTTGGACCTATTTGTTCAAACATCTCTGCCCATTTCTCTGAGGAATTATAGAATATTTTTCTACATGTTGAATTATCAATTGAAAGATTTATGGACTTTTTTTTTATTGTCGCTGAAGTATTTTGCCTAATTTAAGAAGGTGTTCTTAGTGGAGATTCCCTTGAGCAAGGAACAAGCAAAGTAGGAATCCATATCCTGAATGTGTGCCTAAAATGCTGAATGTGTGCCTAAAATGCTACCATTTCCTTTCCTAGAGAGAGTAATGAATCACAGTCAAAATGATAAAAAGTAAAGAGAAACAAAAAGAAATGGAAATAGCTGTGTTTCAAGACTACTAGGTAGTTATTAAGACCTGCATTTAAATTAAATCATAAAGCAATAGACCAAAACAAACAAAACCTACTACTGGGATCAATTTCTTCCCCTGATTTTAGTGCAGTCTGGACTGAGAGATAATTAGTGTTAGTAGATATGTAAGTCAGTAGTTCTCAGATGTAAGCACACACAAAAGTCCACGTAAAGCCTCTTGGAAAATGTGGATTCCTGAGCTTCACCTCTAGGTATTCTGATTCAGATCTTGAGTAAGGACTTGGAATATGCATTTCAACAGGCACACCACTTTGGGAAGTACTAATCCACAAATTTTAAAGATTTTTTTTCAGCTATTGCCTGAAATCTCATTCTTTAGTAAGTCTCATTACTTCGCTGCCTATTAGTCCTTCCAGAGAAGCTGACCAGGGATAAGCACGGAGGCGTAACTGAGATCGGCATGTCTGCTCTTTTCCATCAGTTGATTGACATCTTGTAGCTCTGGCTGTAAAGTAATGGCCATAGTAATGAATAATGGATGTGATATTTTAGAAATTATTTAATGTATTTTTTATTCTGCTTAAATCAAGATGCCATATGGCTCCCCATCCTTTTAATCAATGAGTTTCAATGCTTCAGGGGCAGGGCAGTCACTGGCTAGAACACCAAAGTCATTGCTCAGCTTTGACTGTCAAATGAAGCTTTTTATGTATTTTATCCCCAGGGAGAAAGTGCTGTCGAAAGCTAGGCTGCATCAAGACAGAAAAGGAATTTCTAAATTTCCAAAGCTCCCTTTATATATCATTTATTTCTAGTCTTATTGGATTCTTATTAGAAAATGAGGTTTGTAAAATCTCTACTTTTAATAATTTCTTGAGGTTTTCTTTGTAGCCAACCATATGATCAATTTTTGTAATATGTCTTTCCTTCAATGGTTGTCAAGTTCTTTAGCTGTTAAAACAAGTAGCTGATTGTAATATTCAGTTCCTCTGCGTCTGTATTTATTTTTTGTCTCCTAGATCTCACTGCTTTAAAAGAAGTATGTTAGACTCTTCCACTGTATTTTATTCATTCATTTTTGAACACTGAATATTCTTTTTGAATTTAAATTTCATTTTTATCAAAGCCATATTCTTTCACAGTCAGGTTGTACTCTGATGCTTAAAATAACAAGAAAAAAACCCACATAATCCTGTTGCACTCCTTCCCTCCAAATTATCACTCCCCGGAGGCAACCACTTTCAACTCTTTTTGCTTTATCTTTTGGTTGTTACCTCCATATTTCAAAATTATGCATAATTTTGACTTTTAAATTTTAAATATTAACTATTAATTTCCTACTTTGGGAAATGAGTTTGGGGAGAAATGGAAATAAACAACTATATTCACTCTGCCGCAGTGAGAGTCTTTAAAGAGGAAAGTGGTAAAATACATGGACGTAATTTCCTCCTCTCCAGGTCTAAACCTGAGTTGGGGGCAAGTGAATACTAGAAATAAGATGTACTTTTAAAAATATTGGGAACCTACTGCTCTAGTGAAAATGCCCTCAAGAACATTCTAATGGGAGATCCAGACAATAAGCAAATATGGAAAATGTACATCAACATCGATTGGTTAAAAAACGCTATGAAGAAACAAACAAAGGAAGGCGATGGGATAGGGAGGTGGGGTTTAGGATGGGCTGTGATTTCAACTAGCGCCATTATGGATGTGCTGGCTGAGAAGGCAACATCTGAGCGAATGACCGAAGTGGGTAAGGGAACCAGCTAAGAAAAGTGAAAGAAAGGCAGTGGTGGGCCGTAAAGTCCAGGAGACAAGGGCAGGGCCCAGTGGAAGAGAGGAGTGTCAGATTGTGTGAAATCTTGCAAACACTTTGGCTTTAGGGGCTGGGGATTTAGCTCAGCGGCAAAGCGCCTGCCTGGCAAGGGCAAGGTTGTGAGTTCGGTTCCCGGTACCGGAGAAAAACCAAAAAAAAAGAAAACACTTTGGCTTTTACTCTAAGATGGAAACTTCCGGAGACTTTCAAATAAATGCACACTCTGATTTGAATTTACTTCAAAGAGATCACTGTGACTGCTGTCTTGAGCACAGAGTTAAGAGAGACAAAGGTGGAAGCTAGACAGTGAGGTGACTAATGCCATAATCCAAGAGAAAGGACTCCGGACTTGGATCGGAGTGCAGTGCCCAAGACAGTGTGACGTGTGAATTCTGGATATATTTTGAAGGTGAAGTCAATCAGATTTGCTGATGGATGGGCCTTGGCAACCTGACAGGAAGAGATCAGATAAGCAATTTTTGCATAGGGAATTAGAAGGGTAGCATTGCCACTTCCTTCAGTGGGGAAGACTGTGGAAGGAAGCTTATTCAGTTGTGAACCTATCAGGTTTAAGATGCCTCTTGTTCATCCAAGTGAAACTGCAAACTAGACAGCTGGATATTTGAATCTGTAGTTCAGTGGGAGATGTTTAGACTAAAAAATGAAATTTGGGAGTAATTAACACCACTTGCATTTAATGTTAGGAGACTAGATGAGAATTCCCCAAAACATGACTGTACACAAAAGACAGAAGTCAAGTGGCCTAAAGACAACTAGACTGGGTCACTCCACACTGACAGGAAGAATCAGAGAAGAGCTGATAACAAAACCAGGAAAACAAACAAACGAACAAGATTTCCAGGAAGCCATACAAGGAAAGTATTTCAAGGAGAAAATAAAATCAACTTCGTCAAATGCTGCTAATAAGTAAAGGAGGATGAAGACTGTAAATTAACTACTGGATTCAGTGGGATGGAGGTCATTGCTGGCCTTCCCAGGAGTTGTGTCTGTACACTGTTTGTGCCTTGGGAGGGAGGAGGAGGACCACAGAAGAAACTGATATGGTGAGTACAGACAAATGTTACTGGGAACTTTGCTGTAAAGGGTGAGAGAGAAGTGAGGGAAGGGGGAAAGATACACATATGTTCAAGGTAGAACAAGAAATTACAGCATGTTTAAATGTTACAGGTTAAATCAGTAGAGGAAAAAAGTCAGTGCTGTAGGATTGCCAGTGATGAGATCTCATGCTGAGGTGGAGGAGTTGTTTTCAGTCTGGAGAAGAGCTTGCTTGTCCATACTAATAAGGAAGGCAGAATAAATGGGGACTGATACAAGAGCAGGGTAGAGGTAGTGATGTGTGCTTGTGGAAGCTTTTACATGGGTTTCTATATTCTAAATGAATTGGATGATCTTGGTTTGAATTAATTGGATATAAACAAGTATAAATGAATTGCTGAGGGGTTGAGGAGAAAAGAGAAGTGGGAAATAAGTCATAGAGAATGGGAGAAAAAATGATATGGGGAAACATCAAGAATCTACTTGAAATCACTAACCTTGAATATCCAGTAGACTTCACAGCTGTGTGTATCTCCAGCCCCGTGTGTCAGCCTGGAGTAGGGCAGTTAGATTTGGCCGGGGTGAAGCATTTCCAGGAGACAATTAAGAGTGTGTAATCCTAGAGCAACAGAGTTCATCCCTCACTTCCTTGGGTGCACAGTGGGAAAATTTTAGTTCCTGTGTTGCCAAAGTGATGGATTAGAAATGCTAGAGAGTGAAGATAGATGAGCAGAGAAAGCAGTCTTGTTTCACAGAATATTGCACAGGCTTGTGGGTAAGAAAACGTATACAGGAATATCTGTCCTCTCTGGGAGAACACAAAGATGCAAAGGGAACCAATGGACCAGGAGAGATAGGGATAATCTGGGTTAGAGATAAAGAAAACTTGTAGTCAGAGACTATCTCAAGGATAACCAATGCCAGTTATGGGTATTAGCACAGCTCTTTCAAAAGAACCAGGTAGGATCAAGTTCCTACAATGGATACCAAGTTCAGTTGTCTAAGAGATCATCCCAACTTCCCCACAGTGGTCAACACCAAGGGTGTGGAGATCACACATGGACTATGCCTCTCATTCTTGCTGTCCTGCTACCATAAGTACATAAAAGCTTATCCCTTTTCCCAGGAACCATCTGGGCAAGGAAGATAAAACAGGATGCATCCTGAAAGAAGGAGAACTTACCCTAAAGACAGTGGGGTGAGACAAAATATAAAAATATTTCATACTGGAGTTATGCTAATTGGTAAGCAGGAGTTGTCTATTACTCTCACTTTTTTGTTTGTTTGTTGTTGTGTTTTTGGTACCAGGAATCGAACTCAGGACCTTTCACTTGCCAGGCAGGCACTTGTGCCGCTGAGCTATATCCCCAGCCCTACTCTCACTTTTACATAGCTCAAAATTCAGATGATATCAAGCACGAAAAATAAGGAGTAAAGACAATTTTTTTTCTCATTTGACTTGTAATTCATACACTTCTACCTGCGAACAGCCTTTTTAGATTATAGTTTAAAAATACATATTACTCTTATTCCCCTGTGGTAATTAAAAGTTGGCAATATAAGACAATATTAAAAGTGTGAACAAGTCTATAGAAAAAGTTTACAGATCCAGACATTCCAAGGAAGTACCAACCTCATGCTAAGCCAAGTCACGAGAACCTTTTGAGCTCACAGATAAGAGAGAAGCAAGAAGTGTCATCAAGCAGCTGGAGTTAAGTGTTGGCTTCTCCCAGTCTTTGTGTGTTGATCAGTACCAACGCAACACGGCTGTCCTTCAGTCCACTCTAGGAGAGCAAGCACCAAAGATAATCTTTGATTTTTCTTTGAAGAAAAAAAGCTTTTTTGTAAGGGCACAGCTCTCGTGACCTCATAACCTCCCAAGGGCTCCACCTCCAAATACACTCACATTAAGGATTATGCCTCAACATAAGTATTTTGTGAGGACACAAATAGTCAACCATGCTTGTTACTTTTCTTACAAAATTCAATTCTGCCAACTGAAGATGGAGATTTTATATATAGAAGCAATATACAGTACTAGGTGCTTCAGAAATGTTTTTGTTTTTAACAGAAACAGTGAGAATAGCAATTCTCTGATCTAGTAGTTTTCAAAGGTTTTCTTGGAAGTCTATTATTGAAAAGAGAAATGTGAAAAAAGAGAGAGAGAGAGAAATGTGATTTAGACCAATGGTTTTCAAACATGGCCATGCATCAGGATATTTACGATGCTTATTAAAAGTACCCTTGGCTCAGTCCTGAAAGTTCTGACTCAGCTGTAAGGTAAGGGGTGAATATCTATATAGTTTAACAAGATCTTTGAATGACACTTGTGTTAGCTGTTACTATAACAAATACCTGAAATAATCAACTTAAGAAAAGGTTTATTTTGGGTCTCAGTTATAGTCCATCCAAGGTTGGTGGGTGCCACTACTTTTGGGCCTGTAGCGAGGCAGTACATCGTGATGGGAGCGCATGGTGGAAGAAGCTGTGTACCTCATGTCTGAGGGACAAAAGAAGGAAGAGGAAGGGATGGGGGCCCAGTGACCCTTGTGGGGCACCAATTCCAATAACCAGAAGACCTCCTACTAGGCACCACCTCCTAAAGGTCTTCTCACCTCTTAACAGCTTCACAGGTTGGGGGCAAAGCCTTTATTTAGTACTTGGGCCCTTAGGAAACACTTAATCAAACAGTAGAGATATTGACAAACAATGGGTCTCAACCTTGGTTGCATGTTAAAATATTAAAATAACAGGGGGTTTACGAAAAGTATAGATGCCAGGATCACACTGTGGGACAAATGCATCAGAATCTCTAGATGGGCAGCACCCATTTCTAAAGAGTTTGCCATGGAATTCTAATGGGTCCCTGAACATTATGTGCTTTGGTTGATATCGTCATCTGAGGTGCTTGTTGAAAACCCCCATGCTTCGGTCCTACTCAGGCCCCATTGATGACTCAGATATATTCGGGGAGAGGACCAGGACTCTGCCTCTTAGCAAAGTCCACAAATTTTTACACATAGACAGTAGTTCTCAAACTGGGCTGCACATTGGAATTACTTGGGGTAATTTAAAAAGTGCAGGCAGCTTGGTACTGCCCCTAGGACAGTGATGGTGAGCCTTTTAGAGATGTGGTCAATCTGCAACCCAGTACCCACTTACTTATTGCAAAATACTCTGCAGTTAAACCCAAGTACTAGTTTTAATTTAGAAAAAACAACCCATGCATTAGCATCTTCTGTCTTAAAAGGAAAACAACACACACGCCACAGGCTTGCCACCACGCCTTAGCATGTTCTGATTGAATTGGGATGGTCTGTGGTCTACTCATCAAGATTTTTAAAAAGCTCTAATATCCAGCAGAATTGGAGATTCTGACCTTCCACAAAGCTTGAGAACCACTTGTACCTGGGAACCTGCAGAAATACAGATGCTCAGGCTTCACCCTAGACCATTAGAATGTCTGGGGGAGGAGGTCAGCAACCTGTGCCTTAACAAAACCTCCAGGGGATGCAGAGGGGCACTGACAGACCTTGCTAATCGGCATTAATCAATTAGCAACGGTAAATGGGTCTGATTAGCTGGTTGGCACTTTGCATGAAGGGGCCCAGCCCGGTCCATTTCAACGGAAAGAGTGGGAAAGGCTGGCAGAATCCATCCCTGGATGAGAGGGGTCCAGCACAAGGCTATTTGTCCAGGGGGCAGCCTCTGGTGATGGGGGAGTGTGGTGTACATGGGGCAATGAGGAGATCTGAGGTCTGCCTTGCACACCTGGCCTCCTCCCTCACTGAAATCTGTGCTCTACAAAGAGTCCAAACCACCTCTACTTGCAATGGCCTGTTGATGTTAAAATGTGGCTTCCGGAGCCCAACCCTGACAGATTATGGTTCGCTGGGTGCAAGGTGGCGCTAGGGGGCAGCATTTTAAACAAGAGCCCATGATGATGCTGATAGAAGCAGAACGTAAAACATACTTCATGGGCTATTGTCTCACCGCTTTATGGGACAAACCTGGCAGTCCCTTCAGACCTCAGCCCTGCTTCAGCTTCGAAGGCCGGGGTTCCTCCGTCACCTCCATCTGTGGTGGTGAACCCAGGTGCCCACACGCAGAGTCACTGGCAAAGCTGCCCTTCTAGTTCCAAAACATGGCTTTTGCTACCACTGAGAAGCTTCTTTTGTTCTGAATTGAAAGTCGGGCGTGGTGGGACACGCCTGTAGTCCCAGCACTTGTGAGGCTGAGGCAGGAGGATCGTTACGAGTTTGAGACCAGCCTGGGCAAAAAGTGAGCTTAAGGCCAGCCTGAACTGCACAGCGAGACCCTGCCTCAAAAAGACAAAAAAAAAAAAAAAAGCCCCGTCATTACATTGCTGTCAGGCTCTCAAATGCCACTCTGGCATTCTCATCCTTGCTTAGGAAACTGTGCTGTATGAGAAATCAGATTTGCTTCCTGTGACCCTCACGGCTCATGGCCCAGGCCCACCGCCTGAGGCCAGAACCAACAGGTGGAGGAAGCTTTTCGCTGATGGAAATCCGAAACGCTGCACGCACTTGGCCTCTAGGCGGCGCCAGCCTTCTGGAAAACAAGGCTGTTTATGTAACAGATTGGCAGTTTGAGCGGCTGTATAAATGTCATTCTTTAAAAATAAAGACGAAACTCACAGTTAACTCAAATAGGAGCAAATTAAAAAGTAGAGTGAAACATCTATTTCACGAACACAATTCATCCTCTGTCTTCGGTACTTCAAATTGATACCTTTTCTCCAAATGATAACTGGCATCCTCCCACCGGCTTTAGCTTCGCGGTGACAAAACAACAGATCAATTCACTCACTTCAGCGAAGAAGAAGAATGCAGCCGTTAGGACAGGCTTAATCTGACTCACACACCTGGACCGAATTCTTCCTAAGCCACCAAGTAAATAAACCACTCCACTAAACTATGACCTAAGTGTTGCGTTTATTCCCAAAACGTATTTAGGAAGTTTTGTACTGAGAGTCTCCACTGTTTTAAACTTCATTATCTTTCCTTGTGAACTCACCAGGAGGGTCCTCGAAATACCAGTTTTCAACAGTTTTGAGGCTATGCGCATAACATGCAAAGCCTTCCCGTTCTGAGGGCTTTGTGTCCCTGTGTGCTGATGCAGGATCTCAGCCTGAACTGCGAGATGGAATCACTTGGGGAGCTTTTAAGAATCCCAAGGCTTAGGCACAGTTCCAAACCAATTAAGTGAGGCTCTGTGGAGGTGGGACCTGGGCAGTGTGTGTGTGTGTGTGTGTGCGCGCGCGCGCGCGCGTGTGCGCGCGCCCTCCTTAGGTCATGATGCTATGGTTTGGTTCCTTGATTTTCTGTTTGCAGCGCTTTTCTCCCTGAGGTTCTGCCCTTGCTTCCTGAGCTGGGTGCAGAGACCCAGCTCACATTGATTTTTCCCAGATCTTTTTTTTCCTTGGGTTGTGACCCAGAACTCATGCAGACCAACTCCTAGTGGGCCCATCCCTCCTATCACACCTCCGTCAAGCCCGGACCTGTTTGAAATCCAACAAGGTCAAGTCTTGACCTCAAATTTAGAGCCCTGTACACAGTTACTGACTGGTAGGTATGAAAGATACCTCATAAATTGCCTTCTATAGTGGTTCCCAAATACCAGTTCAAAGTCTAAATTGTTATCCTGAGTACCAATAACCCTTATTTTTAAAAATATATATTATATATATATATATTTATTTTTACGCCCAGATTTCAGTCCTGTTTCAGCTTCAGAAGGTCAGGGCTGCTCCATCAGGAAGTTCAGTAGGTCTGGAAAAAGACCTGGCAAGCAGTATTTAGCAAGCTAAACGTAGGGAGAACTAATATAATCATATAACTCCACTACATAGTCGCAACTGAATCTCTAGCAGATGTGACTTATTCAGGGTCACTTGGCTAGTTAAGAGAAGTGATAAAATTAGCCACAGGTGACTTGACTCATATACAAAAAAGTCAGGCTGTGGTCAAACAAATTTGTGTACTTTAGTATTTTTTTTAAAAACCCAAACATATCCAATTAATTTTCCTATTACCTTCCCTCTCAGACATTAGGAAAGCAAAGCACCCAGGAAAGTCAGATCTGGGTTCTAGTGCCCCCTTGCCCACATATTAGCTGTGTGGTTTAGGTTAAGTATTCTCATTTCTCTGAGCCCCAGTTTCTTTATAATACTTGTCTAATTGAGTTTTGTGAGGATTAAATGCTGCAGCATATACAGTCATTCCACGTTTTCCTTCTAGGTCATTAAATGAATTGGTCGCTAATTGAGGAATTATAGATAGTATGTACATTACAATATTCAGAACAAAGAAATGGTCAGAGGAAACTCCAGCTTGATGACTTTTCTTTTATTTTCCTAACTCTTGCAGTACGGTAATGTATAACATAAAGCTATAGTACTGTACAGCACAATCCACAAAAATTAAAGTACTGTATAAACAAGGGATGCTGTACAAATGAAGACATCGAGTCTCTAAAAACAAGTTGTACAGAACTCTACCAGAAAAAAGATGGGCCGTAAGTCTGAGCACCGCGCCTCACTCATAATAGTGAAGAGTCACCAAGTAGGTAGGTGGCTACACCAGGGCTATTTGCATAAAAAACAGGGTGGAGAACGTGGTGCCTCTGTTGCTTTTATAATTACTACTTAAGCAACTGGCATTTGTCTCATTTTGTAAGGTGGTAGAAAGAGAACAATGGCCCAGGAGGGGTCCACCATGTTATTTTTAGTTTAGTCATTTAACTCAGCATGTCGGAAAAAAGACCTGTAGGGGCATGAAATTTTTAGACATATCTTCTGATTAGAATGGAGCTATACATCACTGTAGAGAATACTAGAAATGCTTATACAAAAGCATTACCATATTGCCCATACAACTTTGTATCTTTATTTTCAAATTAGCATTATATGATGAGCACTTTCTTATGTTATTAATATTTGTTGATAATATCACATTAACAGTTGCATAGTATCCATATAGGTGCATTTAATTAATCATTATCGGATAGTTACATATTTATGTTGTTTACCTTTTTCATTTTAATAATTAATACTTTGATGACTATTTTCATAGATAGGTTTCTCAGGATTGAGTCCTACAGTGGAATTTTTTGGATTTCATGACATGAACTTTTAAAGATTCTTGCTACCAGTGTGCGCATTAGTACCAACTTTGAGTACTTGATCTAATTTCATAGGTTAAAACACGTTATCTCATTTTAATGCATTTAAAAACATTTACCAATAATTTTGGATTTTTTGTATGCTTAATTAAGTCACTTTTATTTTATCACCTGGGGATTCTGTTAATATGCTCTATTTTTTTCTTGGAACTTAATGTTTTCCTCCTCATTTTGTACAGGTATTCACTTCTAATTGACAGATAATTTTATAGACTTCTCTTCACGGAAACTTTTAACTAACCTGTAGTATATTTAGTGTATATGTTTATTTACTACCACGCAGTGTCGTTCACAAAGGAAATAACATACAAATTATTTAAGACTTGGGACATTAGCCTGTGAGCAGCTAATATCCTCTGCTTCCTGTGAGTGGTAGCGTGGTATAATGGTCAAGTTGGGAGTTAGAGGGACCTGGGTCCAAATTCTAGCTTTGCCACTAATGGATTTTGTGAACTTGATTTTGTTATTTAAATTTTCTGAATCTCATTTTCTTCTTCCATAAAATGTGAATTCTTACATTGTATTTGCATTGCTCTTTGAAAATTCCGAAGACACGGTATTTAGATAAACATCCTGATACATACATTGGTGCTTAACGGGTCAGGCACCAGAAACAGTGGTAATGTTACTAATGTATTGAGGGCTCTGGTTCATAACTGGCAGCCAGAGTCCTGATGAACTGGAAGGTGTGTTGGCTTTGCCATGCACAGTATTTCAAAGCTTGTTACAGCAGCAGCAGGAATTTAGGGACAGCAGCGGCCTTGGCTACAGAGATCTGTGAAAGGATACAGAGCCAGAGAAAAAGCAAGCCACAGGTCCTCAGTGACAATGAAGAGCATTTATTTTGAACCCATATGAGATAATGTCTGGAGACTCTCAAAATTAGAGCAAGGAGAGGATTTGCAGTGAGCTAGAACAAGAGAAATAGTGCTTTTTACTGCTACTGTGACCTTACTGCCACATCACACTGTGTGGCTTCTGAGTAACAGACAAACGGGGAAGTGACTTACTCACAGAGTGCAATGATTTGCTCAGGGTTGCCCAGCCCTTTGTCTCCAGACTCAGGTCTCCTAATTCACCACTCACTGTTCTTTCTTCCCCATTGCCTGTAGCCAGGTAAGTTTCTGCAAGTCGGCAGAGCTTTCCCTGAGGTGTTCATAGATCTGTATTGACTCCTGGAACTGTACACAAACTCCAAGACTAGGCTGAGAGAAGGATCACCTTGCCCTCCTAAATCTGGTTTAGTTAGAAGATGGACCTAAGGACATTTCAGAGGATAAGAGACCCAGGGAGACCAGGGGTTTCTGAATCTTCTTGAAGGATTCAGTTCTCTGTGGCAGGCCCACATGGACCCTGTTATTCCAGGTTTAAGCTGAAACCCCAAGCAGTGTTGAAAGGGCACCTGAGTCCTGCAGGTTGCCAGACCTAAACTGGGTTAGCATCCAGGGCTAGTAGGTGGACATGGACAGTGGAACCAATCAGCTCAGCCTTATTTCCACCCAGAAGGCCTTAGTCTACACAGGAAGGAACACGAAACAGAGGTGATATTTTACATGATTTGAACAAAACCCCTTTGTTGAATAGCATTGCTGTATATTTTCATTTGCTAAATGACAACTCTATGAGCCACTGAGAATTTACTTCACCCCAGCCATTTGGATTTGCTGTCTACATTGATTGATTTGTTTCACAGGTTCATTGGTTTAGGGCTTCATTTTACTTTGTGCTGTAGACTTTGATCATCATGAGAGGTATTTCTTGTGCCTCTAATATGTTTCAATATTGGCACAGTAAAAAGTGGAGTGAAAATAGTTTCTTCTACAAGAGCTGCTCTCGTTTTAGTTGTAAGGTGAAGGGAACAGGCATGACTGCCCATGGCTGTCCATGGTCACCCTCCCCACACACACAAGTGGCCTCTGTAGTGTCTTTGTGCGTAAGAATGAATGCTGCCTCTCCTAAAGGCGGTGATGTGGATTGAAGGAGCCAGAGAGTGAAAAGAGAGGGCGGGCAAAGCAGAGTGGGGACAGCAGGCTTCTTGCTCATTGGGCCGGTCCAGCTGTTTGGCCTTCACCTAGGTAACCTGTTGCCAGGAAGACAACAATAACTTCCCCATGACAACACTGGAGCAAGGTCCCTGGCATTGCTAACAGGGCCAGAAAAGTCCGCCCTGGAGTGGGCCTGTGGTTTAATGAGCGTGCATTTGCACTGCAATCATTTCCGGGAGGGTGGAGCGGGCAGAGGGCACACTGCAGCTGCCCAGCCTCTCCAGCCACCAGCTCCTTGACAACACAACCTTTTCCGCCCACCCACATACCTAGAAGTGTCGGTTTTTACTGATGCTTAGTTTGAAGAGTTCCATGCTTTTGTTTTATTAGGAGGACTGAATGATGTATCTGAGAAAGCTCCTTGAGAACCAGCTTTAGAACCCGCTTAGGATTTTCACTCTCCAGCGAGTCCTTCATTACCCTCTCAACTCAGTCTCTCCACTTGTGAAAGAATCATTTCTCATTTCTCAAACTTGAGTGACTTACGCGGCACCACACTGTTTAGTCACACTTGGGGCAACTGTCTTCAGGTTCCAATCCAAACCCCCCAAATTATGAGACTATCGTATTATCTGCCACATTTGTTTCTAAATGCTTAAGCCTCTCACAAGACCCCTCACCACTTCTCCCTGCAGAGGCCATCAGAGCAGACCACTGGTAGCATTCTAGGTAGGATTTGAGGAACCCAAGAAATTCCCAGAGCAAAATGGCGCTCCCTGGTGTTACCTGAAGTTCCACCTGTTTTGTAAAACATTATGTGAGGCTTTATAATAATAAAGTTTCTCTTGGGAAGATATTGCCAGTCAGGTACAACACTGGGAGGTGATGGGGAATCAAACAGTCGAAACAGGAAATTCCTATTATTGCCCCACAGTTATGTTTAGAACAGGTTTCTCTAAGGGGAGCTCATGGTACTACTTGAAGAAGGTTCTCAGAACTAAGTGTGTCTGGGATACATTGGGCTAAATCAAGCTGGACAAGTCTCTTTTCTGGACTACTGTTCAATAGATGAAATTTGGGAATATAGCCAGAGTAATGTTGAAAGGTTGTCGAACAAGATATTGTTCTATTACTCTTAACTATCCAGAGTACTAGAACTCTCTCCTTGTTTTTAAAAATATTATATTATTTGCTGATTCTCAAGCAAATTAAACATTTGTAAAGGCTTAATTTTTAAGTCGTAAGATGGGAATAATGATACATAAGCTTCTTCTAAAGCTTGAAGGAGATATCTTAGATAAAACAGTTGTCACAGGTAGGCATTCAAGTTTGTAAGAATTAACAAGGAGCTGAAAATGCTGCTGTTGAACCAGGAGTGCCTTGGTAGTCAAGACAATAAAGATTGTAAACAGAGAACATTAGATTGTCCATCCTGGAGACACTGACACCACCATGTATAAGGTTCAGAACACAACCTCACACTTAATATATGTTAAAACGTATTTGCTGAAAGAATGTATGGATAGTTAAACCCTTAAGCCTGCATTTGTACAAAATGCAAATTATAGCAAGAGACCAACCCCTGGATTAGTTATAGTGGCTCAAAGGTTGAGGGGGTTTCTTTCTGTCTCCTCTAACAGTTTCTGCCTAAGTCCTCCAAAGACCCAGGTGGGTTAGCCTGCCCAGCTGTTCTCAACTTAGATCTTCCATCTTTGGATGTAAGGCTGATACAGTTGTCACTGTTTCCAGCCAGAAGGACAGGGAAAGAAGGATGAAGAGTAACTTTAGTAAAAGTTCTGTAGACCAGAATTCATTCAAATGACCATAACCAGGTAGAACACAGTCAACAGTGATAGTCTCTAGTTGGGTAGCCATGCACTCAGCTAAAGCTTGGGGAAGGGGCTTCTATCACTACAGAAAAAGGTATTAATGGATACTGAAAGCCAGTTAGCAGTCTTTGGATCAAAAACCTGGCCCAGTTCTACATTTGCATCTTGGAAGGGAGGGTGCCTTTAGTGAATAACAACCATTAGGGTTAAAATGTTGATCTGGAATATTTTCTTGCATTTTGAGAGTTCTACTTAAAGAGATTTAAACTAGTGAGGACGGATTTCCAGGACTTCCATTACAATAGTTAGTGACAGGATGAGAACCTAAGGCATATAAGAACTCCTTAGAAGATATCAATATATTTGTTCTGGAAAAGAGATTTACAGACAACAAGATATCTATCTTTAGAGAGACAGGGACTCCCAAGTTGAAGAAGGGATGCGATCATTCTGTGAGGTTTTAAGTGCTAAAAGACAAAGTGGCTCCTACACCACAGTCACTTAAATACTCTTTCACCCCGACTCCTTACGCTACTCTACAGTCAAGCCAATGTGGCTTTCTTTTTGCTCCTTCAGGGAATCCCTTCTCTTTCTTTGCCTGGAAGACCTTTTCCCAACTTCTCTGTTCCCACCAGCTCTTCTTCTGGCTACCTCCTGCTCATCCTTCACATCTTCCCTTAGATGTCTAAAGTGTGGGAGCACTGGAATCGGTGCTCGTCTTTCATGTTCCCATGGTACCCTACTTTCCTCTTCATAATCCACACAGTGTATCATGATTATGTAATGAAGTGGATTCACCGCTGTCAGGCATGCTGGTCGTGGATCAAAGCCCTCACCTGTTCCTGGAGGGCAGTGACAAATAGGAGGGAGCTGGACCCAGGCCAAGGGAGGCGCTTCTTGCCTGAAGGACTGTTGCTTGTGCATAGCTCCAGGCCTCCAAAGTGTGCTGGGTAGTGATGCTGACACACCTTCTTTCAGTGAACCTGAAAGCCCCTCTCTCCAGCTCCACCAAGCGGAACACTTGGAGTTACTGGTGAGCCCTGCTTCCTTCTTATGCACCACACCCGGTTTACCTTGTCTTTTTACCCCTTACATCCAGCTGAATCTTCTTAGTCTCTTCACCTCCTCCTAAACTTCCCTCACCCACTCCATTGTCCTTCTCTTTGAGCACTGCAGTGGGCTCCTACCTGGTCTCCCCACACCTCTCACGACCTCTCTTTCCAAGACACAAATCTGATCACAGTATTTCAACTTCCTTCTATCTTCCCCACCCCCCACAAACGCCACTCTCCAGCCACCGAAAGACCACAGATTTGATCATGGCCCAGGCCCAGAGGTCTGTCCCCAGAGTCATCCAGCTATGTTTTCTCAGTCTCACTGTGCTGGCCTTTTGTTCCCTCTTCCCAGAGCCCTTAGACACTTGGCCTTTTCACCGTCTCCCTCATTGCATCATTAATTGTCACTCTTTTTTATTCTCATCTCATGGGTCACTTCCTCTTGGGACCTATATTAATAGAAATCCCATTAAAAATCTCCTTTTACGTGATTATTTGTTTAATGTCCATCTTCCACATATGTCTCCAAGCAATACGTCTTGCTCAATGATGTATCCCTAGTGTCTGCATGGGAAACTCAATAAATATTTGTTGATCTTAAAGAAATCACTTTGCCCTTTGGTGAGGAGAAAGGAAAATCTTACTATCTGAAGAGAACAGGCAAGCCCAGAGCTGCAGACCCTCCACTTCGCCACCAGCCTGCGTGCTTATTCTTACAAAAGGAGCCCTCAACCTCCCATCTTCCCATCAGGTGCTTCTTGCCTTGGCACTTCTCCAAATCCCCCTAGTTCTTAGTTCTCACTGTAGTTCCAAATTCCACTTCTTACTGTGGTAAAATATGTATAACATAAAATTTACTGTTTTAATGCATATAGCTCAGTGGTATTAAGTACATTCACACTGTGCTGCAGGAATTTTTACCATCTCTCTCCAGAATTTTTCACCACTCTGTGCTTAAATAACCATCCATCTCTTCCTCTTCCATGGTGACTGCTATTCTACTTTTTGTTTCTTCGAATTTTACTGCCTTAGATACTTCATCTATGTGAAATCACATGGTATCTTTTCACGACAGTGTTGTTTTACTTAACATAATACCGGGAAGAGTCATCTGTGTTGAAGCACATGCCAGAATTTCTTTCCATTTTAAGGCTGAATAAAATTTCACAGTATGTACATACCACATTTTGTTTACCCATTCATCTGTGGATGGGCATTTGGGCTCTTTGTACCTTTTTAGTATTGTGACTAATACCATAGTAAATATTAGCACACAAATATCTGTTAAATTCTATTTCCAATAACATACTATTATCAAAGGATATTTCCTTCCTTTGGTATAACTGAATCTTGAACTTTGTAATTACTTCCTTCCAACAAATATCTGTAAACCTTTTCATCTAGCTATCCTCAAGTTAGACATTTCTACTCAGAGAAATTTAGCAAGCATAGGAAAACGCCATGCTCCAGGGATTACATCTAGCTCAAGAAAGAGACTGTGGAGTTTTCAATGCTATGTTGTGCCTTCAAATTTACTCTGAATTCAAAGGGAGAGATTGATGTGGATCTGAGTGTTAGAGAATAGATATTAGTTTCCTATTGCTGCTATAACAAATTACTATAAATTTAGTGTTGCAAAACTACACAAATTTATCCTATAGTTCAGGGAGCAAAAATCTAAAATCAGTTTCAGGGGCCTAAAGTGTCTACAGGACTGATTTTTTTCTGAAGGCTTTTAAAGGAGAATCATTTCTTTGCCTTCTTCAGCTCTTCTAGTGACATCTTGCATTTCTTGGCTTGTGGCCTCTTCCTCCATATTCAGAGCACACCCATCCAATCTCTGCTTTCATTATCATATTACCTTCCTCTCTAAATATGATTCCTGCTACCCACTTACAAAGACTGCTGTGCTTTTTCAGGCCCATCTGGATAGTTCAGGATTATTTCCCACTTCAAGATCCTTAATTTAATCCCATCTGAGAAATCCTTTTTGCCTTATAAGATAACACATTCACAAGTTTCAGATATTAGGATGTGGGTATATTTATAGGGCTAGAAACATTACTTGAGGCTTCCTGAAGAAGTGTGTGGGTTGGCTTTAACAATGGGTAGGAGTGTAAGACAGGTAGATGGAGCTGACATTCTAGGGAACAAGTAAAAATATATGCTGTCTCCACCCCAACTTTACAGTAGACTTTTCAGGATCCTCTTTCTTTCATGTATAACTTAATGAAGAGGTACCCAATGTCACTATGAGTCCATACCCTCCTCAGTGCACCTGCATGAGAGTTCACTATTCTGCAAGAACCTATTATTTTTGACCAGTGGGGCTTGCCGTAATCCCTGGAGGCACTGCAGCCATGCAGGATGTTGGCCATGAATGCTGGCGGGTCTGTTACAAATTCCCTCCTTGTGGACTTTCATTGAGCTCTCCAAGTGTCATACTGGATACTATGTTAGACTCCGGGGGCGAGGGGGGGCGGGATACAGATACATGAAACAGCCCCTTCACTCAGGGCATTTTTTCTTCTTTTCTTCTCAAGCATTCTTGCCATAAACATAATTACTTTTGTATTAAAAAAAACATGCTATTTTTCTAAAAATAATAAAAGAGTTGATTCTAGTTCGAACCTTAGTGAGTCTGGAGTGTGCATGATCTTACCCCAGTGCTGGGAAGGGTTAGAGAAAGTAGAGGAGGCATCTCAGTGGTTAGCAAAAATGTGGATGCTTTGCAGGAAAGGGAGGGATCTCAGGAGAATGGGGAGCAATCGGAAGGATAAGTAGGGATGGGTTTTGAGGCAAGTGGGTTTAGTAAAAATTCCTAAGTAGGTTCTGAAAGCCCATTGGGGATGCTGATTTAAAGTTACATTGTATGTTTTCCCTTAAGCCTGTATTTCTCTTGTGTTTGCTCAAATGTTATGCCCTAGCACATTTCTCAGAGTTCTAGTCACCACATTAGGGGGTCCTCTACACTTTCAAGTGGTTTCAAGGGGAATGTTCACTCATCAAGAACACACAAACAGCTCCAGAATAGGACCTGTGATACCCTCAAAACTAAAACATAAACGAAAAAATGTGATTAAGTTTGCAGTTTAGAAAACCCAGATTTATGCATTTCAAGGTGGAGAGTATGCTGAAGCTATGGGCTTTGTACACACACGAGTTGAGCTCACATGCCAACTTGCGGACTTACCAGCTTTGTGGCCTGGGCGAGTGATTTCATTTCTTTGTGATTTTCTGGTCTCCTCTATAAAATGGAGACAAAAATAGTACCTCAGCAACCAGCTTCTATTAAGGGTTAAAATGAAGCATTTGACATATTACCCAACACACAGCAAGTACTGTACTTGGTAAATGTTAACTACAACTCAGAGTGTAAAGATGCTAAAAGTTACAGGAGTACATCTTTCAGTCTTTGGAGCAAAATAAGAGAAAATGATGACCGATGTTAATCCTGTTTTAGAAACTTGAAACAAATCACCCAAAGCCAAAACAAATCCAATGACTTACAGAAAATGGTGCAAAACAAATCAAGTGATTTACAGAAAATGGTGCTTACTGAGTCATTGGCAGGCTTCCTGCTTCCTTGCATTTTCCTTAGTGATTTATCTGGATCCTGGAATATCTATTCAGATTGACCTCAGCCTGTGTATAAAAGGATATTTCAACATACAAATCTGCTGCCAAACTTATATGTGAAAGGAGGGAGAAAATTTGAAACCATGAAGAAAGAATATCAACCATAACAATAAATACCCTAATACAGCTTGTGTTTGTACTGCCCTTTACCATTGACCAAGAGCTTTTTATCTCAGATAGTTCACAAATAGATCTTGGGAGGTAGCTAGGGCAGGTGTCATTATTAACTCCATTTTACTGAGGAAAATACTGAGGGTAAAAGAAGTTCAATAACACCGAAGGCACAAAAAATTAGTGACAAAGTGCACAACTCCCCATTCTTTGCCTTTAGAAAAAGTCAGCATGCTAGCCTTTCAGCTTCACAGCAAAATAATTTAAAAAATAAACACACTCAATTTTACATAGCTAAATGATTGCTATTTTTCAGTGATCACTTTTGTGTGGTATGTGCTATTTTGAAAATAGGACTATTGTGCAAGCCTTTTAAGAGTGCTTTTCAAATTTTCTCTGTCCCTCTCCTTTCCTCTTCTCCGCTGACTTGAATTCCCTCCATTGTTCTACTTCTTCACTAGATTTACTTTCAAATGACTTTTTCGAAACTTATATCCACTCTTTTCTAATGAGACATGAGATGAATGAAGATACTCAAAGTCACAAACTCTAATGGTACATCTAACAGATTTTGGACCAGAGTAATCATGTTGGAATGCAGCAGAATATATGTGTCACTTCCTCAGAGGATTGCTTCAAAGGCATCCCTTATTTGGGTGTAAAAGTTCTAGCATGTTTCTTTAAACATGAGGATTTTGTTATTTTCTGATTGTGGTTTTAGGAAGTCATTAAACACCTGAGTCCAGAACCAACTGAGAAATGAAACACAGAAAGGCTACAGACAGAGACTGAAGTGTGAACTTTATCACTGATAAGGGTATGGGAGAACTGGCTCATGGGCTGTGGCCAAAGAAGTTTGCCACCAGTTAAGGGCAAGTTTAGGGGACCCTACCCAGGAGTCACAGGCAGCACCAGAGCACCGCAGCTTTACTTCCACCTGAGGGTTGAGCTACCTCACTAAGTATCCTACAGGGAAGGTGGGGCTGGCTATCTAAATCCTGTCAATAGGCAGATGAGAGAGTCAGGGGTGAAGAGGTCAGGGGATGGCAGGGGAGAGAGGTGGATGTAGAAGAAAAAGACAGGAAAAAAAGGAGGGGAGAGGTTGAGCTTGAATGTTCACTTTCTTCTCCCAAACTCACTAATTTGTTCACTTAACCCTCTTCTCTCTGCACGGAACAGTGACTAAGACATAAGGGGCAAGGGCAAAAGTGTTACACCGGGGAAAAGGGGAACAACAGAGGACAAGTGGAAAGAGGATTCTTCCATAGCATTTTCTAGATATGTACGCATGTGTATACATGTGTATGTGTGTGCAGATGTATGTATTTAATGGGAGCAACGTTTCCCAGAGCTAGATGTTGTTATTCCTTTATAACAGATAAAGGAACTGGGATGCAGATAATTTCCCAATATCACACAGCTTCAAATGCTGTAGCTTTTGATGTGGGTTTTGTGTAGCATTTATGTACTCAGAGATGAGAAAAGGACCCTCTGAGGAACCAGTAGAGTATAGGCAAAGGTAATGTGCTGGGGAATCATGAAGCACAATTTAAAGAACAAAAAATAGTGCATCTATTTTGTGAGTGATACATGTGGGAGTCAAATAACGTTGGGATGGTGTATTGGGGTAAGCACAATTTTCAAGAGAGAATAAAGAAAAATGGGCAAATGATTAGGTGGAAGGATCAGGAAAAGACTAGAATCAGACCAAATGTCAACATTTTTGAGCCGGAGTGATTGAAACAATGATAATGGCATTAAAAACATAAGAAAACAGGAGGGGAGACTGGTCTTAGTGTTGTTTATCTGTGAACATATTTAGTTACATGTGTCATTTACTAAAGATAAATGCTTAATTTTTGATTCATTAATTTGTTTATTTAAACAGTAACTTCTGTTGTACCCATTTGATGTGCTAGGAACTGAGAAGACTGTAACAATCAACCTCAGAGAGGATTCCTGCCCAAGTGGGGTATATAGAACCCAAACAATCACCCCCATGTGAGACTGCGGCTATAGTAATAGCTACAAAGCAGACATACCTGGTACTTTGAAAGTCTATAATAAATCAAGGACCTTCTCTACTTATGAAGGTCAGGAAACACCTCCTGAAAAGTGACACCTGAGCTGACATCTAAAGGGTGAGTAAGAGCTGACTAGGCTAAAAGGTCAGAGGGCACTGCGGGCTGGGACATTCACACAACAGTATAGCAGACAGCAATAAGAATGAATGGATCCCTGAGGTCCACAACAAAATGGACGAATGCTGGCAACATAATATAAGGTGAAAAAAGCAAGTTGTACAGACTATGTACATTACATAAAATTTAAAAACAGTAACAATGCAGTCACATATTATTTAGATAATAAAACAAAAAAGGCAAGACAAAATAAGCACAAAATGTTGACATGGTAGTTACTTCCAGAGAAGTGATAAAGAAGGGATGGGAGGGTCACAGAAGAAAGTGTAATTTACTGATAATGTTCTAGACACTGAGGTTGATAGACAGTTCTGAAAGGTTCATCACATTATTTTAAACACATAAAGAGGATTGTGTATTGGCCAGTTTGGTGGCATGACATAAGCCCAGGATTATTAAACAAACTCTGGGCATCTGAGTTTTTTTTTTTTTAAGAGGCATTATTCTGAGCATTAGGAATTTAAAGAATATCCAGAGCTGGAATAAAACAGGAAATGAGAACCTTTGAAACTGTTTTCTAGCAATTTTCTTCTTATCCCAAGAATTGTAGGAACCATTGGAATGTTTTTAAGTAAGATACAGACTTTAAAACACACGTTTTGAAAATAACCCTTCTGTTTAAATTAGTGACCAGATTAAGGGGAGGCTAAAATGGGTGTGGAGGGGCCGCTTAGGAACTTCTGTCTAGATGTAAGACGGTGGGGCTTAGGGCATGGAGGAAGCAGTGACGGTAGTGATGGTGCTGGTAATGACAGAGGTGATGATGGCACTGGTGCTGGTGGCGATGATGCTGGAGGTAAAGGAGGTAGCAATGGTAGCGTGATGACGATGCTAATGATGGAGGTGGTGGTGTTGATAATGGTGATGGTAGTCATAGTAATCAGGGTGACAGTGCAGGTGGTAGTGGCAAAACTAGTGGTGTTGGTGATGATATTGTATTTTTAGTGTTGAAAATAGAGGTAAATATTTAAGAATATTTAGAAAATAAAATCTGCAGAATTTAGAGACAGATTTGCTATATGTGTTGGCAGAGGGGAAGGATCAACCCAAGGATCAACCCCAGGTTTCTGGTTTGTCAATAAGGTGGGATGGATTGGGAAGGGCAAAGGAAGAGTTCAGTTTTGGGCATGTTGAATTTGAGATGTTTTCTACGCCCACCTCTTTCTCAACTCATTTCTGAAATGATGACTTTCCTTTCCTTTTTATTCTTTATTGCCTAGAAGACAGCTCACAAGCGCACGTCCTGTCTTGGGCCAGGGAGCTAACCAGAACGATTGGAGTGTTTGGGGTCAGGCATACATTCAGAATGGCGGGGACTTTGGTGACCGGTAGAGAACATAACACATCAGAAAGGGATAACCAAAACCCAGCAAGCCCACTGAGAGGTCAAGTGTGGCCAGTTCTTGATTTTTTCAGATTTTTATGCTTATCAGTTAACAACTAATTCAACTCAAACACATACGTGTACCTCTACTTTTTTTTGAGACAGGGTCTCACTGTGCAGTGCAGGCTGGTCTTGAACTCACGGGATTCTTTTGCCTTTGCCTCCTGAGTGCTGGGAGTACAGGCATGTGCCACCATGCCCTGCCACATACCCCTACTTTGACAGCATATCCTTTGGGATAAACAAAACAACCCTGTGATCCAAGGATAGCCAGATAAAGATTTTGGTTCTAAATCATTTCTTAATGTTTGCTTACTCATCATATTATTGATAAAGTTTATTTCAATAAATTCACTGTGGCAGACATTTTCTTTTTAAATTTTATTTTAAAGAGAATTAAAAAAAAATAAAAACAACACAGCCAAGAACAAAACAACACAAAAACAATAAAAATGATACAGGGTTTCAAAACAAAATGATAGGAATTAATAGTGTTATTATATTACATATTGTTATCATCAATGAAGTTGCTCAGATTACCAGATGTAAGAATGTAAGATTGATCAAACCATTAAAGAGAATTTAAAAATAATATAAAAAGCATTAGAAATGATGCAGAGCTTCACTAAACAGGATGGTAAGAATTCAGCATTTTCTGATAATATAGCTCCATTAAGAGGTGCTAGTGTTTGGCTTTTATAAAAACATACTGTATAACCAACTTTAATATTGTGGTGGATTGGCAACTGGTGGTCAGCTTATAACACCCAGCTGAACTGAGTAAGCGTGGTGCTGGGTGTGGGAGGCCCACTTGGAGACTGTGGCGAGCAGCTTAAAAGGCAGAACTAGAGAAAAAGTGGTTAGGCTGTTGGGACCTGAGAAAGGTTGTTGGAGCTGGGATAAGCTGTAAGGAGCTGTTGGTTCTGTTGGAGGAGCTTGTCATGCTGGCTTTTCTGATGAACTTGACTGTTTTCATCCTCCAAGCAGCTCGGGACCTTGTTGGCACTGAAAATAGCATCAGTTCACTTTTGGGGAGCTCTGGTCCTCACTTTGAGCATTGCTTCCTGGCTCTGGAGGGGAAGATGGTGCACTGCCAGTCTCCTGGAGAAGCTTGTTGCATTGGCTTTCCTGATGGGAACTCGGCAATCTTGATCAATGGAGGAGCTCGGGACTTCACTGTTGCTGAGGATGGCTGTGGCACCTTTGAGGGAGCTAGCTGTGCAGATCCCTCAGCCTGCTAGCACAGATCCTTCATCCTGCTGGCACAGACTTTCTAGCTTCCACTACTCACCTTTGGGCCTTTCCAGCACAGATTCGTAAAAGAGAATCTGTATAAGACGTTGTTGTGGGCTCTGGGCCTCCAGTTGGGAGGCATTGTTATGGGCTCTAGGTCTTTAGCTGGACTCATGCAGGACATTATCGCAGGATCCAGGCCCTCAGCTGGATTCTTGGTCTATAGTGTGTGGACAGATTTCCTGCACTCTCTTGTATATCATTCTTTGGTGACCATTACAAATAATCTTATAAAATATGTGTCCTGTATTATTATATTGTTCTCCCTTGCAAAATATCTTCTAAACCAAGACAAATATATTTGTAAAATTTAAACAATTTTAATTTGAAATATATCAAAGCCTCAGAAAAGTTGAAAGAATAGAATGAACTCCCATCTGTCTTCACCCAGATTCTCCAGTTGTTAGCACTTTTCCATATATGGGGTTTTTCTCCCCCGCTCATCTGACACATTGAGAGTAAGCTGCAGACTCTACCATCACCAACACTTCAGTCTGCGTCCCCCTAAGCACCATGGCATTCTCCTCATCACAATGCAGTGATCAAGTTCAGGATCCAGACAGTACCTGTATCTAACATAGATTTAATATCACTTTTGTAACTTTCTTTTTCTGATCCAGGACCCAGCCAAGATTACTCATTGCATTTGTCTGTCATGGGTATTTAGTCTCTTTTAATCTGGAATGGTGCCTCGTGTCTTTCATGACGGTGACATTTTTGAAGGCTAAGAGCCAGCTGTTTTATAGAATGCCCCTCAATTTGAATTTGCTTGATTGGTTCCTCATGGCTAGATTTAGGTTGTGCATTTTGGGCAGGAATGCTGTAATACTGTGTCCTTAGCAACTCACCCCAGGAGGAACATGATGTCACTTTGATCAGTTAGGGAGGGCTGCATCTGCCAGATTCCCCACCACACAGGAATTTCCCCCTTTGCAATCAGCACTTAATCCGTGGGGAGACAGTTTGAGACTCTGAAATACCCTGTTCACTAACATACTTTCACCCAATAATTTTAGCATCCATTGAAGAGTCTCATCTAAATTATCATTACTGTGGAGGTTGCAAATTTATGATTCCTTAAAACTAAGATTTCTTCTACATTTATTAACATGTCACCATAAAGAAAAGCTATCTAGTACCCATTTGTTTAATTTTCATAATACTTGTGTGGACTCCTGGACTCCTGTTGTAACCAATTACAGCCTATTGCTATTATTTTGATGCCAAATTTGCCCACGATTGGCCAGTGAGAGCCCTTTCCAGCGGGGTCCTCTGTTCTTTTGACATGGCCCTGCATATTTCTGAGGATTTACTTTCTGTCACCAACATGCTTATGGTTCACGCAGTAGATGCTCTGCCTTAGTCCTGCCATCAGCCACATGTCTAATGGGCTCTGTTTTCTTTCAGTGGAGAGCCCTTTTAGAAATTAAACTCTGGGCCCTAGGTGTGATCATGGCTGCTGAGATGTCCTGGATACAAGGGGCATTCAGAACAACTAAGAGATACATGTTTTTTAATCTGTGGTACCTTTGTTTCAAATTAAACATAGGGGGCTATTCTTCATCCCTCATTTCACTGTTGTATACACCTTCTCCCACCGTGAGTACCTGGCTGCTGATACATTTACTCATTTAAAGCATGAATTTTAAAGGAGGAGCCCTGTCCTCCTTTTCTTCCTCTTTTCCCAGCTGCTGAGATAATTTATTTGGAAGCACCTCATTTCTCAAAATTTTTTTTCTAGTTAATATTCTCACATCACAAACATCTTCACGTTTTTCTAAGCATACCTCTGCAGATACTCTACCATGGAGAAGTGTATATTAATACTATTTATCATCAATCATAGAGAGAACAATTCCCTTGGTCTGAGTGAGGCTACAATGAGGTTGTTGATAATAATTTCCACCTGCTTGACAGCTTACCGTTTACAAAGTACTTCTCTGCATATACCACTTCATTCCCTCTTAATGGTTTGAATTCTTTAGGTTCTAGAAAATGAACCATGGGTAAGCTCAGAGCTTCATGAATGTTTCACATAGTAGGGCTTCATAGTTGCTGAATTTTTAAAAACCACGTTTAGAATCTATGATAGATGAAAACAAGTTTCATATAAAAGCATGAGTAATCCTAAGGCATAAGTAATCTAATATTTTTTATACTCATTTCAGCATTTCCCCGTTGTTATTTCAGAGCATGCCTGCATCTTCTTTAGAGTGATAATTTTAGAAAGATACCTACTTCCTAAAAACACACCATATAACAAATGCCTTTGAAGTGCTGGTTCTCAAATTTGGCTGTATATAGGATCTCTTGGGCAGATTCGAGCGGGCTGTACCCCACAGTGATTAAATCAGACTCTTCGGGGTAGGTTCCAGCACTTTAAAAACTGTCCCGGATACCTATCTCACCAGCCAACCACAGCATGGGTGAGGAGAGGCTGTGCTAACGACCGGGGAGGGTAACTTGAGTCATTTGCTAAACACAGGGAGCTTGCCTTGTGTCTCATTTCCAGCTTAAAGATTGGTTCCTAAAGTTTGAGCTTAACCTAGCATTTCAAAGACATTGATTATTCTTTTTTTTTTTTTTTTAACTTTAGCCATTTTGATGTTTAAAACCACATTATCTTCATTTTATGGTTTATGTGGTTTTCGTATTTTAATACTTCTGACATGTCACACATCAGAGTTAAGAGTATGTGCATATGTGTTGTGTTAACGCTTAAATGGTGCCTACAGCAAGGTTCTTAAAATTCATTGTGCCTCAGAAATACCAGAGTTCTGGTCACAAATGTGGGATCTCAGGCAGGTTTCAGACCTTTTGAGACAACCAAGGTAAGGAGCATGCCCAGGTGGTTCCGAGTCACCCGGCCCAGGGACTTTGCTTGGAACGGTGGTTTACAGAGTGGCTCTTCCCCTTCCGCACACGCAGTATCAGCCACACCTGGGAACGTGTTAGAAATGAGCATTCCCAGGCCTCGCTCCAGCCTGACTGAATTAGAAATCCTGTAGTGGGGACTGGCAGTCAGAATGCTCACAGGCCCCAGGGGTACAGTTCCAGAATCACTGTTTTGAGAAACACCGCCAGTGGTCCCATACTTCTTTAATGATAAAACTACAGAACCTGGGCCCTGTCCTAGACCTACAGAATTAAAGCTCCAAGGGGCAACATGAGCAATTTGTATTAAAAGCATTCCACGTGATCCGTCAGCTGAATCTAGGCAATTCTGGGATGAAAAAAACATTTCCCTACTACCTTCCTGACATAGGGTTCATCTTCGTATTTTGTGAAGTCTACCTTCCTGACATAGGGTTCATCTTTGTATTTTGTGCTCATCATCACATTTGAATTTTATAACAGCCTTAATGAGGTGGTTATGATGATCAAGCCCATTTTACAGATGAGAAAACTGAGGTTTAGACCATCAGGGTGATACAGATAGTAAACCAGAGAACAGCAACTTAAACGAGACGCTTTCTGATGCCAAAGGCTTTGCTCTGGGATTGTTCTACTGTTTCAAATTAACTGCATGTGAATCATTATTGTTGAAGCAGAGTGAAGTTTTGCAGATAGGTACTGGCCGAGAGTAGCATCTTGGTTTAACATTTACCAGTGTCTACCTGAGATCCCAATCTAGCTTTTCAGACTTCCTACCCCACTGTTCCTCACACGAAATCATTCCCTCTAACAAAGTCATTTTCTCCTTGTCGTTAACTTCCACTGGCTCACTCTGATCTTCGCTGCTGCACTCACTGCCCCTTTATTGAAGAGATCACTCTTGGAAGATCACATCATCGAAGTCCTAACTCGCCAACTTGCTTCTTATCTACTTTCTTGCTTGATTAGTTACCTGAGCCTACTGCTCTGTTCAGAAGCACTGTCCTTCTTTTCTCGCAGCCGAAAACCTGGCCATGCCCAGCGAGCCTCCCTGTGCAGTCTCCCTGACCTCACCCTTGTCTCAGTGAACCCTCCCTTCCGGATCTACAAGGACAGTCTCACTCTGAACCCTCATTTGGTACATAGCATGCAGTACCCTGTTTAAGCATCTTGCTCTTTCATCTAGATTAGACTCCTTGAAAGTGCTGCTCTGTCCCCAGTGAGCGGGAGCTGCTAACATGCCTGTTCTGTGATAAAGTTAACCCAGTTAAAGACCTACAGAAAGCAAAGGTGGATTTTAAAAGCAAGGCCAGCTGGGGTGCCTTATGGGAGAGTATGTGGAAGGGTTATGTGAGTAATCATTGGGTGGGCAAAGATAGTTTGATGAATTTAATGTTTAGTCTTTAGGAATCAATTTGTGGGAATGGTAAATTTTCTTCTAAACCCAGAAAAGGGCGAGGGTTTTTTTGTAGGTAGGGATAGAACGGTAGTGACAGTAGGAAAAATGGTAGTGGTGTGGTGTATGCTTCAGAGAGGAAAATGGCTTTAATATTTAAAAGAAAACTTTCTACTGTAGTTATCATTCCAAGTGAAAACGTGTTTTCTTATTTTAAAAAGTATGGGCAATAATTTGGTTCCCATCCAAGCTTTAGGGTAGCAGAGTTCTGTGAACATCTTCATATTTCAGGACAACATCCTCAGAAGTAACATGTGACTGCTGGTCAACACGGCCTAAATTCTACAAGCCCACCCCTGGAAGGACATGCGCAGGTACCTCTGAGCCTGAGTCAAGGATAACGCTGGGGAAATGGCGCCACCTACTGACCACCTAAAGTCACATTTTTTTCCTGCCGGGAACTTCCCATTTGCTGGGCTCTGAAGGGTCCAGAGAGGTTGGCCCCAAGGACCCAAAGACACTGTTTGTACTGTCTTTCCCGGGAGAAATTCAGAAAGATGAAGCCACGAAGAGTGAAGTGTTCCTAGCATACGTCTTTTCTAAGAATCTATCTTGGGTAAAGCGGTCTCCCTTGAGGAAAATTATCAACAGCCTTGGTGCAGGAAATGCTAGAACGAAAGCTGGAACTAGCTGAATAATGTTATGCAACGCCATGGTTCTATCACAGGGATTTCAAAGGAGGCAGAGGGCGACGTTTAGAAATTAACTCTGTTTCAGAAGAGTTTGAATCCATTTAGAGATTTTTAAGAAGAGATTCATTTCATTTAAAAATAAAACTTTGTTATCTAACACAAAGTGGAGAGTATGCCTGTAATCCCCACAGTCTGGGGGTGGGCGGAGGACTGTGACTTTAAATCCAGCCTGAGCAATTTAGCAAGACCCTGTTTCAAAATTTATAAATTTGAAAACAGCTGAGGATATAACTCCATATAAAGGCCTGAAATTCAATCCCCGCTACCGTAGAGAAGGAGAGGGGCAAAGTGTCATTGCAGAGACGGCAGTTTCAGAATTCCTACTGAGGAGACAAAGCACTGAGATACACACAGTGAGGGCACCAGCGTCTCCTGGCAAACTCTCGGCCCAGGCTCCTCACGTAGGTGATGGAGTCATAACCATTTGTCATCTCCGCACCCTGTCAGGGCAGTTTGGAAAGGGCATTAGAGGCTGACATGATGGATGGGTGGGCTTTGTTTCCTCCACCAGGACACTAGTCCAGGACACATGAAGGTTAGGTGTGAGAAAGGCCACTTCCTAGATCAACAGGGCCCCAAATTACACTCTTTCTCATAAGTGGTGGGAGGCATGTTTTAAAGGTACTTCTGTTGAGTCAATACAAAAGAGAATGCAAGAGAGTGGAAGGACTACGAGGGAGGGGAAGGAAATCTTCCTTTGGCCGCCTCTCGGCAAACCAGCCTTTTCATTTTCATCCCCAGCAGCACTTAGCCTCTGGGGGAACTCCAGTTCTCTGGATCCTGATAAACGAATTCACATTAAACATAACCCTCCCTTGAGATTCACTCTTTGGTTTCACCTAAACTAGACTGAGAGGAGAGAGTACTGCTTAGTCCAGAGAAATGATACTGAAAGAACAGGGCTTACCGGGTGCCAGACAAGGGGCTGACGCCTTCCACAGAGGAGCTTATGGATTCTCCGACAGCCTTATGAAGTGGCAGTAGGACAGACTATAAGGTCCCCCAGCACTCCAAAGCAATGAGGGAGACAACCAGTACAGGAACCCACTTCTGCCCGGCTCTACAGTCAGTGCTCTTGTCCCTGTGATATTCTGAGCCCTGACAGTAGCCTTTCAGAAGCTGCTAGTGGAATTACCTTGGAATAAGGGAAGATACTTTCTATTTTTTAGACATAAGCAAATATCCCGTGCTATGGTTGACGGAGGGTTCTCTTTTCATTTTTCTTTTGTTTATAACTGAAGACTACATAGCTTCATCTAAATTCTAGACTACTTACATAGGAAGCAATATTGACCTACTGACTTGAGGTCCTGTGTGCATGTGCGCATGCCACATAAACAAACCTCTCTGCATGGAGTGAGGAAGTTGAGCAAAGGCTGGGGCTGCTGAGGAAGCAGAGTAGTGAGGAACAAGTAGCTACACAACACCAGGACACGGGGCCTGTATAAAAAACACTGAACTGGTAATTAGGGGTCCTTGATTGGAATTCTGCTTCTGCCATTCTACAATACTAGCTAACATTTGAGTGCTTACTGTGTCGAGTACATTCCAGACATTTTACATGTGTTAATTTATTTACTTAATCCTCATGACCATCTTGTACCTATTATTATTCCTATTTTACTGATGAAAAACTTGAGACACAACAGTTAAGCTCCTTGTCCCAGGTCACACCAGCTAATAAGCAGCAGAAAGTTGGTTTAAACTCAGGCATTCTGGCTGTTATGTAGTATTACTAAACATGAACTAAGTGATCTACTGTGTCAGTTAACCCTTATGGGCTTTAGTTTTTCCCGTTTATAAATTCACAGTTTTAACAAATATTGAAGCTCAAGCCTATGTATGACCTTATGGAGCAGGTAGAGGTGGAAAACACAGCACACACACCCTCCCTACCCCACACCCCAGACATATACAGTGCAAAATGCAAGTGAAAAAAGGAGTAGGCTATGCAGCCGAGGCTCCCAGGGAAGGTTTCAGGAGGGGGAGGCCTTGGATCTCACTCAAGATGCGAGACTGATTCCAAAAGGGCATCTCAGGCAGAGATAAAGCTCTGTGTTTGGGGACTCTAGTAATCAGATCATTCTGACTCAAGTACAGGGTATTGGACAGGGGATACTCCCACAGGAAAAGATTAAGTTTCAACATTGAGAAATCACATTCAAGACGTTCGGTCTGACAGTGGCGCCCAAGCCGAATTCATGTGGTGAGAGACCGGAAGTAGGGAGTCCTGTGAAGAGACCAGAGAAACCGTCTGGCTGTGAGAACTGAGGCTCTCCAGTTGGGCGGCAGGGCAAGGGCTCCGGAACACGACTGTGGGATTAGAAATCTGAAACGTCAGGAAAGCAAGAGGATGAGAATAAGATGGAATAAAGACTGGCTGAGAGGATAGCAAAGGAAGACAATTGCTGCTGACTTCTTCAGACTAACATTCCTAGGCCCCGGCCAGAGTGATGGGATTTGTACAACTGATGCTCAGAGTAATGACCATTTGAGAAATATTATGACAGTTACCGCCTATATAGCAAGTACTCTATAGGTTCCCCTAGGCTATTTCTAGTCAACAGAAGAGCACTGCCCTCCAGGAGTGTGCCTTTCATTTTTGAAAGGCGCTAACATGGCAGACTCTGAAGCCAGAAGACTAAAACAAGTAGAGGAGCTACTGTTGTAATCTTTCTGCACCTCAGTTTGTGTGTGTGAAATGGGAACATCATTACCATCTCATAGAGTGCTTGTCAGAGCCAAATCAGTTAACAAGGAAGGGCCTGGCCTGAGTAAGCACACAGGAGAGGTTAGCTATTGCCAGGGATGAGTAAGCCTCAGGGCACAGAGATGAGAGGATTTGACCACGGACACACAGCAAAGTTGGGATTTGAACCCAGGTCTGTGGACTCCAAGGCCTCCTTCAATCTTGCTCTGCCATGCTGAAGTGAGGCAGGACCCCAGAACAGAGGAGAGGGAAGCCAAGGGGTTCGTAGGAGCAGTATATTCCCTGTAACCTTACCACTTCCCTGCTCCCCTGTCAGACAACCCCTACTAACAGACACTAAAAACGAAGCCCCCAGGACATGATAGTATCATGAAGGCAGAAGAAGTGACTTGAAATGCAGAGAGGGCCCTCGCTCTCCTGCAGATAAGGGCAGAAGCAGCAGGGTCAGGGCCTGTGGGCTCGGGGTTGGGGAGGGCAGAGCGGGACATCAGGAGGGTGGGGGGGGTGAGGCAGACCTGGTGGGGTAGGTGTGGGGCAGGAGGTGGAGCGCTGGGCACAGACAGCTCCAGAACAAGGGGCCTGGGTGGACAGCTGCAGGGATAGGAAAGCTCTTCTGTGTGACTGACCTCTTGGGGAATCTGGTAAAGCTTATGGATCACTTCTCAGAATAGGATTTTGAGGCCTAAAATAAAGCACAAAGGATCACAACAGGTAAACTCTTCTATCCACTCTTCTATCCATCTGTTTCCTTGGAATTCAGAACTCCTATAATGGCACTCTTGGCTTTACAATGGGGAACTTCTGTGAAGTCTCCATCCCTGGGAACTGCCCTCTGCCCACTCCGAGTCCTCTGCACCCTCTTTGTATAACCAAAGAAGTACTCTTAATTAAGAGCGGGTCCAAGTTTCTAGCGCCAGACTACGTTTTTAGACCAACACTTACCTTCAGGTGATATACATGCCCTAAAATGTAGAGAATTTGGGTAAAAGAACAACATACCACTGCCATCTGCTTATTTCAGAAGGATGCTGGCAGAGTGGAAAAGGGCTTTTGGAGACATTATGTACTGATCAAGTCTCATGTCCTCTCCCTGCAGAAAACTTCAAGACTGAAAGCTGGGTAACCCCGGGGGATTGGCTCATTACAGGAGGTACTTCCACATGCTTGCAAGATGGCTGATGCGCTTCCTTATGGGGCTGGATTTGTTCTCTTCATGCGTGCATTTCACACACATACACACACACACACATGCACACACACACAATTTAGCTGTGGAAGCAGGGCGGGGCAGAGTAAATGAGATTTGGTACTGAGACTAATGGACATATTTAGGGTTTAAATTTGCAGACAAAATTCAGAAAATCAGCAATGACTCTTCTTGGACCAGGTGGAGGGGTGGGGAAGGCAGCTGGCAACAGGCAAAGCTGGGCAGATTCAAGAGCCACACTGGACAAATGGTTTTCCGAGGTTTTTAAAAATCACCCATTCAGTAGAAAACCGGTTGAACCTGCCTACATCTACTAATACAATACAAGAGAGGGTTTCCATCAAGTAACCCCAATGATTGTTAAATTATGATTTCACATTTTTCCAGGCCATGTTCAGCGTGTCAGTAAGAAAAGGGCCCTTTTACCCCACTGCCCATAAGTAGATGTGAAATTACCATACCAACTCCATCTATTGTTGGAAGTACTATTTTGGGTTGGCCCTATGTAATGTGAAATGAAGAGAAAAAGTGTGTAGCAGAATTCTGATATGGAAATCCAGACTTAAAAACATTCTCTGACGGTTTGGCATCCTTGGGATAAATTGGTCATAGTTTTCAACAACTCAGATCAAAGCCACATGCTGTTTGCATTCAGACAGTGATTCAGGGACCGTGTCTTATTTGGTTTCTTTGAAAATAAAGCACAGACATTTTTTCATACCTTTGAGACAAATCTTTTGGCTGCCAAATTTGTGCACTGTAAATTTTATTGTTCCCTAATAGGAAGCCCTACATCTTGTCTGAGATGTTTCTTTCCGAATTATCCCGGCAACTCTAGGCTGAGTTGCTTGCTGCAGTGATGGTCTCCTGATGTAATGAGAAGAAGAAGAAGAAGAAGAAGAAGAAGAAGAAGAAGAAGAAGGAAAAAATATAGGCCAACTGGTAAAGACAAAAAATAAATGTGAGTAAATAAAACACATATGGAACTTCTACTTTCAGAGTTGAAATGTATATGAGTACATATGCAAATCAGCCATCCAAATAGAAATCTAGGCTGGTCCAGACTTAGGCACAATTATGAAGAAGCAAAGTTTGCTTTCCATGGCCTTTTATTTTCCTGACGTGGAATTTTTTTAATGGCCTCTGTCCCTCTTTTTTGGGCTACTTTCTAATACTTCTGTAACCTCGGAGAGTTAGAATTATCCAGTTTCAGTATCTGCTTCACAACTTCTCCCTACATCACACATCTCCTCTTACTTCTATTCCATTCCCTTCTTTAAATCCATGTGCAATAATCACTAAAATGATCTTTCTTAAAACATTTATTACTTTATAGCCAGTTCTTGTCCTTAACGAACAGACTGTATGTTTTTGCAATTATTTCCTAGCTTTGCTTTGCTCTCTTAACAGAGCTTACGAAGTGCCTATTACGCAGAGAGCACTGGCTTTTGGGAGGCCAGTTACAGAAGAGTGCAGTAGTAAATGGGAGGGACATGAACACAAAAGGTTAAACAGTACGATAAGGTAGAGGGCCAATATGAAGATGATATGTGCTAATTTAATCTAAAAAAGCTTTTACTGTACATTCTCTGTGCAGACATGATCCTAAGCATTTAGCAAATATTAACTTATTTAGTTTTCAAAACAATGCTCTAAGACAAATACTGTTATTACTATCTTTATTCTCTTTTTGAAGATGGAGAGACAGGAATGTGAAGGAACTTCCCGAAGCCACCAAGCTATTAAACGTTGAGCCGGGACTGCACCCGAGCAGTTTGGCTCCAGGGTTCTCAAATCATCTTAGTTCAGCCTCTCTGGCTGCCAAGGGAGGGACACAGACCAGGGCTCTTGACGTCAGGAGCCATTCCAGGTGAGCTAAAGATGGCAGTGGCTCTTGGCTGTGGCTTCCTATTAGAGGCACTTGAAAAGCTTTTAAATAGTCCTGATGCCTAGACCCCATCTGGGCTGATTAGATGAGAATCTCTCAAGGGGAGGCCAGCCAGTTACAGGACGTAGTAGTCTGGGTCCAAACAGAAGCCATCCCCAAGGACACCGGGGGGAACTGGACGTAAGGGGAGGCAGAGCTCAGGGAGGAAGGAGCAAGGGATGTTCCTGCGGAGGTGGGACAGGGAGGACGGGCCTCGCCACTTGGTCATTTCCCTTAACACCGCCCAGCTCCCAGCAGAAAGAACAGGGCCAGGGTTAAAGCTCTTAGATCAAGCGTGATTCCCCCTCACTGTGCACTGAAGGAATTCTGGAGACTGTGATGGGATACTCAGTTTCCAAACAGTGAAATTATATTAAATTCTGTTAGGGTGCCCCAGGATACCTGGCATTTGGCTCTGAGAGTATTGGGAAAGAGACCACCTAAAAAGGTACCTTCATTTTATATGACTGCTGTAACAAAAACTATAAACATTATGTTTTAAATAAGCCAAACTTGACAGGGGTTTGACACAGGTCTCCTGGGGCTAAGATCAAGGTGTTGTCAAGGTATGCTCCTTCCTGCAGTCTCTAGGAAAGAATCTGTTTCCGTGCCCTTTCTACTTTCTAGAGGTTGACTGCATTCCTTGGTTAATGACCCTCTCCTCCACTCCTCTCCCCTCCTCTCCCTCCCCTTCTCTCCTTCCCTTCTAGATTGAACCCAGGGCTTTTGCACTGAGGTTCATTCCCAGCACCACCCAGTTTTTCTTTCTTCTTTTGGGGTATTTCTTGCTAAGGTTCCAGGCTGGACTCAGGCATACTGTCCTCCTGCCTCACCTTCTCAGACTCTTGGGATTTCAGGTATGTGTCATCACACCCAGGTCAGTGAACCTTCCTTGCACCTTCAAGGCCAGGTAGTATCCCGAAGGCTCCTCATCCATGGCCTTCAAATAATTTTCTTGGGCTCTTTTGTTTGCCTTCCTTGTCCACCTTTAAGAACTCATGATGACAACAGGCTCACTTGGGTAATTCAGAGCAGTCTCCTTATTTTAAGGTCCACTGAATAGCAACCTCAATTCTATCTACTGTCTTAAGTCCCTTTCACCATGTAGTGAACATATTCTCAGATTCCAGGGATGAGAGTGTGGAAATTGGGGCTGGGGTGGGAGGAATTATTCTCCCTATCACAGAAAACCTCACAGAATAGGAGGAGGCAGACAGTAAAGGTCATCCAGGTGGTTAGAACTGCAGGCACAAAAGCTTGGAAGAATATGCAAGTCAGGCATCTTGGTCAGTTTCCTCTTGCTACAATTTAACACCACAGACTGGGAAATTTGTAAAGCGTAAAAGTGTATTCAGCTTGTAAAAGTGTATTCAGCTCACATTTCTGGAGGCCCAAGGTCGAGGGGCTGCACCTAGTGAGGGCCTTAATGCTGGTGAGGATTCTGCAGAGTCCCTGGGTGGTGCTGGACGTCATGTACAGAGACAGAGCAAGCTTACCAGCTCAGCTTTCTCTCCTTATGAAGTCGCCACTGCAATCATTACTTCATCTAATGCTAATCACCTCCCAATGGTTAACCTTTGTATTAATGCAAGCTTTGAAAGTTTCAATTCCTCTTTGAACATCGTGCCCACCCCTATGCTTTTCTGTCTGTTTTGTAACTAACTGGCATTTAAAATTCTAGCTATAGGTAGCATTTGGGGCTGTTGGTGAAAGTGACAGTGGGCAGAGTGCTTAGGTTATACTCACACTGGGGGGCTGAGCGTTCAGACTGCAACACAAGGCTTGGAGGAACTACACGGTCACTATCACCTGGTAATGTCTGGTACCAGGGCCTTACATATACTACTTAGACACTATATTTTGTTCATATATGTTATATATAATTGTGTTCGCACATGTATTTCATCAGAATGTCTTACCAGAGTCAGGGCTGCCTGGAGGCAGTACAATACAGTATTACAGCAAAGAGCACGAGCCAGAGGGACCTGGTTGGGTTCTATTCTCACCCCTGTCACTTGTTAGCTCCCTAATAGGAGAATTAAATGAGATCTAGACTCTCAGGTACTTTGCTTAGGCTTCACACGTAATAAACCCCTAGTAAATGTGAACTGTTATTGGCCATAACTAAACTGTGTTTTAAGCTGCTCAAAATCTGACAGCCTTGTGTTCTCTTTCATACCCACTGCTTCCTGGAAAGGAAAAGAAAGCAGTGGCAGGAAGGACATTTCTGACCTATGCAAGCTGCTGAGACAAACATCATCATTATTAGGTTCAAAGGGTCTAACTACTGGGCCCTAAATTCAGTCTAGAATCTAAGGACTGCACCTCTGCCACTTACACCAATGGCCCCAAATGATATCTACAGCTAGAGTCTTAAATGCTATTTAGTTACAAACTGGGACAGAAAAGCCTGGTGGTGGGTAGATGTTCAAGGAGGAACTGAAACATTCAAAGACTGGATCAATGACATCAGTTACAACTGCACAAATGAGTGGGGCTCCGAGACACCTGGGGAAGCACCCCTAACACAATTCTTTTTCGATTTCTAAATGCCAACCCAGTGAAATCTTGAAGGCTCTGTTTTATCTGGGAATAAGAAAAATTCCAATTTCAACAGGAAGTCGGGAATGCATATCTTTCCTATTAGGTATTGAGTTCTGAGGCACTATTTATTAACCAGTAACTGGGAACATGCAGAAATGGCCTGGCTTTGCAAGGCAGTTGTCTGACAACCACATGGATAAGCTACTCTTTCTGACCCCCAAAGATTGGCCAGCTGGTCTGAAAGGGGCACCGTGTAATTACTGGGAAAGCAGAATATCTTTTGTCTAATATTATACTATCCAAGATGGTAGAAGTTTCCTGAAGACAACATGAGCCATAACTCAATTTACAAAAAATGCATGCTAAACTACGCCACAAAAACTAAGGGAGCACCTTGAAGTCCATCATACTTGTCTTTACACACTATATCCTTTGTATTCCATGATATCTCGAATACCTTAGGTACTTCAATAAATCACTGCATCGAAAAAACTAATGAACTGCACTGGTTCTCACAAATGGCCAAGTCAGGAGGAGATCAGCTCTTGCTTTCTGCAGCTCCTTTGCCTTCCCTCTACTTCGTGCCAGCTTTCTCTGCTAAGAGGAAGGCAGCTTCACTTGTGTCTCTCCATAACACAAAAAGGAGAAAAGGCCACCTCTTCTGAATCCACCATGACCTTTCCTCTTTACCCCTCATTAGCCCAAGCTGGGCCATGTACTTGCTCTTGAACTAATTCCTATGGCTAGGGAAATGACCAGCACTGATTGGCTTAGGTTCAGATTTGCGAGCATGCACTCTGATGAGGGAAGTGGAATTCCACTTCAAATTATCAAGCCTATCCCTGGAGCTAGAGCTAGGACTGGGTCAATTTCCTGTGAAGCTCAGAGGCTGTGCCCTTTACCAACAGGGGAACTTCTGATGGCACGTTTATGCTGGCCAGTGGCACAATTCCCATTCAATCTTTGCAGTAACTCAGATAGCAGAATTGAGGTTCCCGGCGGTCTGGGACCCAGCCTCTAGTCTCCCAGTAAGTGGAGAGTTGGGATTTCCAGGTTTTCTGATGCCAAAGTCCATTCCCCTTCCACATACCACCCTGCCTGAGTGAATGAACAAATAAATGTCTGGTGGAAGCAGGCTTTCCTGGCCTGAAGGAGTAATTGAGCAATGGTTAATAAAGGAGACTGTTTCTGTTTAGAGCTGAGCCGCTCCCACATGAGTAGGAGGTGGGAGAGCGGGGGCTGGGGGTGGATACTGGGAAGACATTTTACTTCTCCGCCTCTGTTTTCTCATCTGTAAAATGGGAGTTGTGCTTGATCCTACCTTACTGGGCTGTTGTGAGAATTAAGTGAAGTAATAGTACAGATAATAAATCTAGAACAGGGCTCTAGCTTAAAAGGGACCACCACTCCTACCAGGGCCAGGTCTGCTTTGCGGGGATCTAGTCATTTAAACAGTGGACAACACAATTGCACCTTTCGCTGGGCCTGCACGGTTAAAAGAGAACAGAAGGGTGTATGCATATGAAAACCTCCTGACAGCTTTAGCATCTTGGAATTTTTGGACTTGTGGTAATCTACTCAAACTCTCTTGCCAACGAGTCAGGGAGGAATCTGAAAAGCCTCCAAATCACTGTTTTCCCCCCAGAGCTTAATTCCACCCCAAATGAATTTGTACTATTTATCCTGATGGTGTCCCAGTGCTGTTTAGCCTTCTTCATCCCCCATCATTTTTTTAAAAAAGAAAATTCACCTTCTCCTCTCTATCCTCACTCCTCATTTTCCTTCTTTCCATCACTTAGTATGTAGTCTCCATTTTGGGGTAGAATTCTAAGTATAGTGCAAGTGATCTGGCTCCTGGTGAAGGTGAAGATGGGTGGTTGTCAGACTGGGCCGGGGATGGAGGGAATTTCCCCTCTAACTCTAAGCATTGCATAGAAACTTTGAATTTTGTTCATCAAAGAAAAAAACCAAACAAATAAAAATGAAGAACCTGGGAATAAAGAAACAGGACAGATATTTATACTCTTTTCGAGTTTTGAAATGATTCCCCCCCACACACACAGGTTACTACTGCTATTCACCATCTCTGAAAGTAGGGAAACTATTCTTTAACTTCCTCATTAATAAATCCATTCATTTGATTAGCATTAATTATTTAGTTGTGCCAGTATGACTGCTAGGCCATGAAAGGCTTACAAAAAGAAGTAAGATACAGCCCTTAGAAGACATTTATAGAAAACAGTTATGGATAATATAGATATGTAAGCAGACAGTATGGATGTTAAGTATAAAAGGATAGCTGGTTTTCCTGTACAATACTGTATACAGAGATCCATTTTGTTTAGATAAGCTCTATACAGGTTGGGACCTTTAATCTTGGTATGTCAACTGCATTGGGTGAAGGAGCTCCTAGCAGATTAGTAGAACCTGCTCCTGAGTGTGTCTGGGTGGGTTATGGAGGCATAGTCTTGGTTATCACGCAGGCTCTTGTCTGTCCTGTTGCTCTGGGTGGCCACAAGTGAAGCAGCTTTGCTCCACCACACTCTTCTGCTGTGATATTAGTGCCTTGGAGCCAGCTGACTGGGAACCAAATTCCCCCAAATCTTGAGCTAAATTAAGCTTTTCCTTCTTAAGTAACGAGTCTTGGACATTGTGCGCAGCAAAGGGAAAGCCAAAGAATTCACAGGTATACCAAGAACTATCTTACTGAACTGGTGTGGTGGTACACTCTGGAAGGCTGAGGCAGGAAGATCACATGTTTGAACTCAGCCTGGGTAATTTAGGGACTTGGCAAGATTCAGTCTCAAAATATAAAGGGCGGGGATGTATCTCAGTGCAAAAGCTCTGGGTTCACTTCCCAATACTGCAAAAAAAAAAAAGAAAAAAGAAAAAAAGAAAAAAATGTCAACCCTTATAGAATTTTACATCCATCTTAGGTTTATGTCAAATGGGGAGGAAAAAATGTACAGTCAGGAAAGATTGCTATACAGTGTATAGGATAAAATGTTTCACATTTTGGTCAATTGTGTTTAGTGATATGTTTTAGACACTTATTTATTTATTTTAAAAAGAAAAAATAACAATAAAGCAGTCTCAAAACAGGTTAGTAGGAGAGTTACAATAATTAATACATTGAGTATCGTTAGACACCAATTTAGTTTGATCTTAGGAGGGAAAAGAGGTATGATGATGTCCATGTAATGGCTATAAATAAGAAGTTTCATTTTATTATTATTATTATTTTTTGTCTTTTTGAGACAGGGTCTCGCCATGCAGTTCAGGCTGGACTTGAGCTCACTTTGTAGCCCAGGGCGGTCTCAAACTCACAGGGATCCTCCTGCCTCAGCCTCCTGAGTGCTGGAATTACAGGCGTGTGCCACCACGCCCGGCTATAAACAAGAAGTTTTAAAGATAGGTGAGCAGGAAAATCTAGGTTGATCACACTTGTGATAAAGTAATAGGAAGAGCAACTAATACTTCATTAGGGTATCAAACACTGATATCATAATGTGAAATGTGATGCATTCCACCGTTGATACTACTTCTTCAGGAAGGTACAATGGAAATTTTCTATCTGACACATTCGGTTCTCCTCTTTAATTTGGCAAACACTGACTTTTTCCACTGCATTTCTACCTAACTGGACTACTGCCATCTGGTATGTGAGTGTGTGTTTGTCCTAATAGTTAGACATACTATCACCAGCGCTGTTAGCTCAACTTATCTATTTTGGGGCTTAAATTTATCTCTCTCTACAGACATTCTACAAGAGTAGGAATCTGATCACAGTTCTTTGCACATTTGTAAATGTTTTGCTGTGAGATTACTCAGACTGACACAAATAACAGTTCTCCTGAAGTTTTGCCGTTAGGGTATTCCTTCTGAGAATGTTCTACTGCTGTAGCTATGGGGTCCTGAATGTTGCTATTTTGACCTTAGCTTTGTATGAGCAGCTACACAGGATCTATGCCTTCTGTGTACTTTCTGAGGCTGATCCCTTCACCTGGGGTGGTCTGCTTTGCTTATCACTTCTCTGCTCATCGTTTGGGGTCCAGCTCGAACAACGGGGCTACTACATGCCACATGGCAGGAAATTATCACTGCCTCCTCCACACTCCCTGCATACTTTTTTTTTCTTTTTTGATTTTTTTTTTCCGGTACCAGGAATCGAACTCATGACGTCGCGCTTACCAGGCAAACGTTGTGCCACTGAGCTAAATCCCCAGCCCCTCCCTGCATACTTAATTGTGCTCACCCAACACTAATTGCAAGCTGCCTTGCACTTTTTGCTCCAGCAATACGCTTTGCATATTCAAAGCAAATATACAGTTACTTTGTAGGACAGCAATGTTGAAAGAACTTGAGGCTTCCAAACTGGCAAACTTGGCCCTGTCTCTCTTTGTTTCCTGAGCTTCACCATCCTTGCTCTTAAATACAGGTTTACTAAAGAACACACAATTCTTTGAAGAAAGATGAGATAATATATGCAAAGAGCCCCCACTCCTTGATAGGTTGCTATAATCCAGACACTGGGCAAAAAGGCTTTGTATAATCTTCTCCCCTGTATGATGCTTACAAGTATAAATTCCTTTCATCTCAGTCTTTGGACAGAGTAGTACATACTCATTGAATTTTTCTCAAATGAATGAGGACTGGACATGAGCTGGCAGCAGGGCCCTGTCTGCTGAGTCAGCTGCCCTGAGTCAGCAGTTAAGGCACATACAACATGGGTCTCCAGAGAGGAAAGATACTGACTGGGCTGCTGTTCCCACCTATCAGGCTGAAAGACTGCCAGGGCTTGGTTCCTGGAGGGAACGCTCATCCAGGGGAGGGGAGAATGTACTTTGTGAACAACTTTACTTCCTTTCCCACTATCTCTCATCACCACCTCCCACTTCCCTGCTGACCAGTTCACCTAGAAGAGGTACAAATCTCACTGTGAGTCACTCTGGGGCTGAATTGGTAGCACTAGATTTTTACTATTCTCATGGAATAGAACAACACTGCAGATCTGCATTCTTGGCCAAAAAGAAGAAATATCCAATCAAAGCACTGTACCTAGTTTATAGTAAATGTTCTCAGAATTTTACAGGTTTATAGAAGTCTTATGTAAATAAAAGGCCATTCTCACCCTTGGATTTATGTAAATTAAGAGAATTTTAGGGATCTCCAGGCTGATGACTCCTAATTTTCCCAATATTTTATTCCCACTAGCCACTGATTAATGTGGGAGGTAGGTCTATGGTTTTTTTTTTTTCCCTCTGGGCTCTACTATTCCCACCAAGTAAAAAGTTATGGAAGCATCTGCAAACCCTTAGGATTTCATGCATCAAAACCGTTGTAATTTAAATGATTTGGGGGGTCATTGGATAGTGGTTTTTTTTTTTTCCAGTTTCCATCCAGACTTGTATTGTTCCTGCAGTTGCACAGCACAAGAGTCTGATGAACAGAATTTCCCATGATGTGTGGAATGGTCACTGTTCCCATCTTTCTCTGCTCCTGAAGGCTGGAGTTAATGAGGAGGAGTTTTTATGTGAATGTCAGGCATGTTGCAATAACTAGCCACAGTGGAATAGTCATGGCAATTTCCACCACTTGGTTTCTTTGTTTTTGTGAGGTTGCTGCATGCTTCATTTTATGAGTATTTTCTTGTTCTTATGTGTGGTTGAACCCATCTATTGACATGCTGGTCTTCGTTATTTGCATTAAAAAGGAAATGAAGACAAGAGGAAGAAATTGGAAAACTGTAGAATGACATGTCATAAGTCCTTCTTTTTCTCCCTCCACTTCTGATAGACATTCTGATGAGTCTGTGTCCCGAGGAAAAGGAAAAGAGGATCATAAAATAAAAGAGTATCACGAAAACTGGACTTCTTTAGGGGATGTTAATATCACGGATAAAGACCAAGTCTAGTAATATTGCTCCTGAACTAAGATACATGAAAGCTGCTTCTTTCTGGCTGGGTTTGCTGGGGTAAATAATTTCTATCATCTTGGTCACTGCATCTACCACTTTAACACAAATTTATACTTGAGTGAGAGCAGATTATATTCTAAGAATCATTCTAAGCATCTGTGGCCCCTGCATTGATTTAATTCACAAGGGTGGATAATTCTTTCACTACAGCAAGGCCTAAGTAGAAGATACGTGTGCAATATGTACATTGATTCTCACGTTGAAAGTCCTAGCCTCTATGGGAATATATGCGGAGATTTGAGGGCTGTAATCATGCCAGTCGGAAAGGGGAGGCAAGGCTTAGGCAATGTAGGAAGGCCCGAAATCTTACGGAGAAAGCACCTCTAAGGAGATACATCAGCATCATGCAGGGTAGGGGCCTCCACTTAGCAACAGAGCCTGTATTCCCCTTCGTACCCCAGCTACACTTCCGTCACCTCCCTAGGTTCCACAGCTTGAAAAGATGCTAACAGCGCCTCTCTGCATCACTTTCGGTTCAAACCCTGTCTTGGGAACCCCAATTTTGTGGGGTTTTTTTTTTTTTTTTTCATTTTTTACTTCTACTTTGTCTTTTACTACCGGATATATTTTTTTCTCTTTTTCTTTATAATTTGACATCAAATCCTATAAAAAGGCTCACACTTTTTCATGTTTTTTTAAAAAAATGCAACAAATAAGGCCAGGTGAAGGCAAAGGTCTCCTTGCTATTACCCTACTCGGGAGTTCTGGGACTCTTAGGCGCTCGAGAGGCTCGCAGAGACTGTGTGTGTGTGTGTGTGTGTGTGTGTGTGTGTGTGTGTGTGTGTGTGTGTGTGAACGTGTGGAGGGGGAGACACAGGCTCGGCCTTCGAATTGGCCGGCCGGGTGACCCGCAAGCCCGCCCCCATCCCCCTCCGGCGCTCACACTCAGGAAGCAGCTGGCTACAGGCCGGCCCTCGCAGCCGCACACAGACACTGCTCGCTGGGCAGCCGCCCTCCCTCTCGCCCTCCCTCTTTCCCCTTCCCCTCAGCAACCGCGTCCGCACTGCGCCGCCCGGGCAGCCCAGAGCGCGGCGCGCACGGACACCGGCGCCCGGGGCCGCCACCTCCGCGCCCCCGCACCCCGGTAGGCAGCTGGCCGTCTTCCAGGCTCGCCCGGGTGCTCCCCGGATGGCACCCGCCGGGAGCAATTAACCAGCATCTCGGCCCCGGCCCTGGACACATCCCCTGCCCCGGGGCGAGCATGAGCGGGGCAGGCGAGGCACAAAGTCGCAAGTGAACTTTCTAAACAAACATCATCTGCGCGTGAGCGTGTGCAGCGGGGAGATGAGCTGATGCCGAGGGTCCAGCCACCCGCCTCCCGCCTCCTCCTCCCCCTGCCGCCGCTGCCCTCGCAGACGCGCGCGCACACACGGCGCTTGGGCCGGGTTTCCGAGCTCCGTCCCCCGGCTTGGATGGGAGTTCTCATTTCCGAGCGAGGCAGCGCGGGTGAAGCGCGCTGACGGGCTGGAGACCCGGGCTGCTCCGCGCCAGCGCCGGCCGCCCGCCCGCTGTCACTCGCACCGGCTGGCCCGGGGAAGGGCCACGCACGCCGAGCTTTGTTGTGGAAAGCCTGGTTACCTGGTAAGTGGATGCCATAGGAACTTTGTTCGCGGGCGGGAGACGGGAGAAGCGAGGCGCTCGAGAGTGCGAAAGTGTGGGGGAGTTACGGCTCGGGACGCAAACTCGCAGGGATTAGAAATAGTTTTCCACGCCGAGCCGCTGGCGGTCGGGCGGGTTTAGGGACACGCGCTCCCCACCCCCAGATTCAGAGGGGTGTGTGTGTTTTTAAGAGACCTACGCTTGCTTATTGAGGTCGACAGCAACCCTCCAAGAGGAATCGAGCCGCGTTGTCAGTTCCTTAAGAGCCCGGAGCGGAGACACAGAAAGGAAATCAACACGGTGTGAAAGTTTCGCTCCTTGGGCAGAGTTTTTGCGTTTCTTGTAAACTATAGGTCCCAGCAGGCTGTATAGTCAGGGCAGCTTACGGGACGCTCGGGCACGAACCCCAGCCCCAGCCCCCAGCCCCAGTTCTCGCAGAGGGGAAACTCCGGCGAGGTGGGAGCTGATGGGGTGACGCGAGGTCTTCCGCGCTCACACGGGGTGCAGTTAGCTGCCTTTTCAGGTTCCACGTGTTTGTACAGCTCCACGAAGGCGGCTTTCCACGCCGTGCCTCACCCAAGCGGGTGCCCCACGGTCTCGGGGGTGCTGGGCGTGAGTAGGTACGCGGGCTGGCGGGGGCCGCAGGGCGACCGGCAGCCGCTAGGTTATAACTGCGACCTCCCACGCCACGGACGCGCAGACAGAGACGCCCACGCTCCCCGCCGCTTCGTCACCTCGCGTTTACATTTGTGTGCGGCCCGACAAAATGTCAGCACTGTTTGGAAAATGTCTCAGTCTCGGGGACTTTGTCCCGCGCAAGGCTCCAGTCCCTATAAATGACCCTGTGTGTATTTTGAAGTCTGTCGGAGCCGCTCTCTGGAAAGCGTGAGTGAGCTGCCGCGCTCTCCTAGACACACACCTTGCCCCAAGCGACAGTTCCAAGTTACTCACTGGAGCTGACAAGTCACCTCGAGGATGAGGAAATCACCCCTGTGTCTGGGAATCTCGGCCTGGGCGGATTTGTCATCCTCGGAATGATTCAATTAGGTACCTGGAGGGGGAAACTTTGGGGACGGGCTCCTGGCTCCGCAGTGCGCGTCCTGAGACTCGGTCGGGGGTCTGGGAGGCGGGAAGCGGAAGGGCGCCCGGGGCGAGCCCTCGGCACCGGCGGGGCCGGGGGGACG
>NW_004955434.1:8547051-8579908 GCF_000276665.1 Chinchilla lanigera | reverse complement strand
TCCCTGGGGCCCCGGACTCGCACCGCTCGGGCTGCGCGCGCGGGTGTCCGCAGCGCCGGCTCCCAGCGGCGGCGCCCTTTAAGCCTCGGTTGCACAACAGGAAGCCGGCACGAGTTTGTTTTGTTTTGCTGCTTCTGCGGACACGGCCGAAGGTTAGGGGCGGAGGCGGTGGGGAGTGACGGGGTCGCAGCGCCGCGCGAGCTAGCGGCCGGGTCGCCTCCGCCTCCGGGCCCGCCCCTCGCTCGCCGCCTGGAAGCCCAGGGGGCCAGGGCCTGACCCCCGCGGGCCAACCTAGCCGGTAAGGAACCAAAGAGGGCTGTTCACCTCCCGCTCGGCCCCGAGGCGACTCTCTCCTGCCCGAGGGCCTCCATCCCCTCCCCTCCCCCATGCGCGCGCTCCACAACCTTGGGAACCTCAGCCCCAAGCTAGGTTTCCTTGCTTGGGCTTTGCGTCGGCCTCCATCTCTGGAACATTTAAACCAGGGCCCAGGGTAGGGGGTTACTTCCGGACTCACAGAGAACTGAGGCGGTAGGGACTGGACTCCTGCAATGATGGACCCCTTTTACAGACAGGAGGGCCCCTGCGCCCTTCCCGTAATCCACCGGAGCCACCTTCTTCCAGGACTGCAGCATCTCTGGAAAGCTGGGGCCCTGGACCTCGGAGTAGGTGAGGAGGGGGAAGTTCTGCAGCTCGCTCAGTGGACCGGTGCCCCTCGTGTCTCGTTCCTAGACTGGTGTACAAACTGCTGAGGCCAGAGGAGACTTGGAGATCACCTCCAATGAGAAATCTGAGGGACTTTAGGGATTTTGCGGAAGACCTCACTTCTAGTCTTCGCAGAACCAGGACAAACACTTAGGTTTTCCAGTTTCTAGTTAAGAGAGCATTTCTTGGACTGAAGGTGACCTCAAGACAAATGCAGAGTCTCTTCTGTGCCCCGTGTAGGCTTTGATGGGTCATGGGTTCTGCCTTCAAAAGCAGCAGGGTGTCCTTTTTCTCCTATATTCCTATATTTCGGTTCCCGCTTCTTCAACTACTTTCCTTTTTAAACTAGTTGGAGAATGTTGTTTTCCTTTTTGGCTACAACATTGTGGTTTAAATCTTTCTCCAAGTTTGTTTACAGTGAGGTGCAAAGCAGGTGTAACTTGTGAAAGTTTGCAGAAAAACAATAAAGATAGTTCTTGAAACCTTGAAGCCATCTAGAGACGGAAGTGTGTGATATGCCGTCTTTTGAAACTGAGAATGTGCTGAAGTTAAAAGATTATTCTTAAGCGTTTTCCTACATTTTAACTTGTCTTTGCTTCCCACCAGCTCTAATGTTTCCTTGGAAGGGAAGAACATTTCTTTTCCATTATTTCCAAAACACCCTTCCATGTGGTAGCTACCGGTTTCTTATCTTGCTTGGAGAACTCAGCACTACTTGAGTCAGAATAATTCTGGCGGCAGCTGTGATAAGTCTTCTCCTTGGTTCACCTTAGGCCAGTTTTAGGTGACCATCATTTCTCTGATAGCCTGATTCTACCCAGATTTCTTGGTAGTAGTCGGATTCGCACAGGTTGAGTACCTGGGTTGGTTCGTTTGCTTGCTTGGTAGTAGTCGGATTCGCACAGGTTGAGTACCTGGGTTGGTTCGTTTGCTCGGGAGAAAGTGACCATTATTTCACACAGGGCCTAATTTTTTCTTTTTGGATGGATTTCAGGCTCTCCCTAGTGGGTGAAATTTCTGTTGGGCTCAAATATGCAGGATAGGAGTGGTTCAATAAAATGAAATTCATGTTGTATATCAGTCCTGCTTTCATTTATATGGAGGAAAATGGTCTTTCCTTTAAATGAACTTAGTTTTCTTGTTGTCCTTTTTTTTTTTTTTTTTTTGTTTTTTTTTTTTTTTTTTTTTGGTTTTTTTGGGGGGGGGTCTGTATTTTCTGCTAGTAAATTAAGCCTGAGAAATTGTATTTACATTGTTCCTTTTAAACTGTAGTTATTGATCTTTGGGGTTGGAATGCAGTTCTCCAAGGTTATAGGCTACTTTTGAAGGAGATAACTGAGGAAGCGGCTTCCCAGGCACATTCTCATGCCTAGAGAAGTCATTTCCTGTGTTTCTGTAATCATTTTCTGAGAGGATGTTATATCATAAAAAAGGTAGAAATTCAGTTTAACTCTTAAACTTTTTTCCTCGTGTGTATGTGTGTGGTGCTTGTGATTGAACCCAGGGCTTTCACACTGAGGTACTTCATGAGCTCTCTTATTTTTTATTTTGAAAGAGATTGCCCCTGAGTTGCCAGGCTGGGCTCAAACCTGCAATCCTGCCTCAGCCTCTCAAGTTGCTGAGAATACAGCCATGTGTCATCATACAGTTTTAACTCTTTAACTTTTTAAATATTGTTGGTTTATAGACTCAGGACTGAAGTAAAAAAGGCACATGGAAAATCTGGGCAAGAAAACATGGTGCCCTTCTCATTCAAAGAGGATGAGACATAACAAAACCTTTAAAGTAACAGCAGATAGTTGGATTACAAGATGCTCAAGTTCCAAGTTTAATTAGTTTTCTACTTCAGGCAGATTTGATCTAAAAATCTATTTTTCATCGCAATAAAATGTGTGTACAGAAAAACACAACTGTCTTAAACTTAATTTCTTATGAATTGAACCCACAGGTCTAAGTAGCATCTGGATTAAGAAATAGAAACATGTCTTACTCTTCCCATTTCAATGACTGCCTCCCCCTAAAGTAATTACTGCCTTCACATCTAACAGATACGTTAGTTTTACCTGTTTCTTTAAAATATGTAAATGGAACGATCCAATATGTAGTCTGGGGCCTTGTTTCAATATGTACTCTGGAGCCTCAGCACAACCATTTAGTAGGTGAAATAATTTGATCTCTCCTTTAAAGATGATGGGAACAGTTTGGCTTTCAGAAATTGGCCAAGTGTTACCTAATATGATAGAATTAAGGAAAACCACTACTGAAACATAAGCTATATTTATTATGTCTTGATGATAGTGTGGTTAGAGAAGCAGAAAGGGCATGAGTGACATCTCTAATATGCCCCAGGGTAGGCAAGGAGGAAAACTGAAGGGTTCCTCCCAGCAGGATAACCTAGAACGTGGTAGTATGTGGTAGTCCCTCCTGGGACCGGCATCCCCCATAGCAGAAAGAGCTTGGTCTCAGTGTGGACCTAATTGTTTTGCAGCTTTTAGCTAGGATTTCTCATAGTTAACCAGTGTGCCAAGATAAAGGTAAGTAAGGAATGCCTTCCCAGAAGACTGCGATAGGATTTCTGTACTACTTTTTCCTATTAGAGAATGGACTAGATGAGGATTGGGAAACATACAGCTGAAATTACATTGCTTCCTCAGTCCGCAGCATGGGGCTCATGATTATATGGTCATATTTTATACTATATTTATTCAGGCAATAAATGCTAACTGCAGGATACAGTTGTATATTTCACTTACACTTTTCAGTGTGATTGGTTAATATGAATGATGTGAATATACTCGAATCAGTATACATGAATATACATGAATACATACAATCTATACATGAATATATATAATTAATACACATGAATTCAATGTACATGAATATATATGTAGTATTAAAATATATATGACAAAATAGTGTGGAAAATATAAGTATACAGATATGGTATAAAACCATCGACATGAATGTAAGGGCTGGGAAAAGTTCATTAATGAAGTTACAATTTAGACAGGGAGCTGAAACATAGGCAGATAAGTATAATGCGATGTGAGCAGGTATGAATGCTACCAGAGAGGTGTTTAGAGTGAAATATTTCACATTTATAGGCTCCTTTTATGTCCCAGGAACTGTGCTAACCATGTGACATATATTTTCCCAATTACTATCATGTAGTATTACAGTCTATGCACAATAGTGTAATGACCCTCATTTTACAGACCAGAGACTTGGAGTCTAGAAAGGATCAGGGAGGCCCTAATACAGGTATTTGGGGGAGGCCCTGGAGGGAGAATAGGATCTGCATTTTTGAGGAAAAGGACAAAAGGAGGAAAGAGGGGTGGGACTATTGAGGTAGATCCTAAGGCAGTGTACAAGATGAGCAGAAACAAAGATCCAGTCAGGCTCTTCTGTGGGAACAAAATCAGGGGATTTGTCTGTAAAACTTGAATCATGAATGATCTCAGTATTAGCTGAGGGCAAACTTGACATGTAGAAAGTTGATGGGGCCATTCTTGTCTAATGTGATCTTTTGTAGGCCAAGAGCATGCAGAGCTGCACATTCCTTCAGGGGCAACAGATGAGTAGATAGGGTCACAGTGTAAGATTTGACCCAGTACTTGATAGAGAGATCAGACTTTCTGAGTATCAGTGGTTTCTGCAGTTCTGAGCCAGATCTGTGAAATTTCATTTCTAGGCTTGCTGAATACTGTACACAGAAAACCAACCAGATGCCAAGGCTATGTACAAATTTTTGTTATTCTTGTGTGTGAAGAAATGGATTAATGTTTTCCCAACCTTTTTAGCATGACCAATAAATTCCACTTCTGTCTGTAACTTGGCTGAGTCATTCATAGAGGTTTAAATTTTTTTTTAATAAATATGTTGTCATGTTGGTTAAGGGCCTAGTCATTGTTGTGGACATTCATACTTTTACACTGAAGTCAACGAACATAATTTAACTTGTATAAAACTTCTGTCTCTACCAACAGCTAAAAATAGTGACCTTCGTCATTTTTAAGCAATAACTACACTGGAGGGAAGAAATCTCTCAGTTACATGGGGAAGAGGGGTGCTTTAATATGCTTGAATATTGGTTAAAGAGTGATAAATTTTATTTCCAGAATCTTCTACAGATGGGTGTTTATTACCCTTTGAGAAAATTGTGATTTTTAGCATTGAAAATAGGTATTTATATGGACTGAGTATTAGATATACAGACTAGGTGACAAACACTGCTCTTTTCATTTTGCCGTATTTTAGCACCCTAGGTACCTCTTTGTGTGAGAATGGGCTTGCTGTTTGTTTATTTATTTATTTTAGGAAAAATCTCCACCCAATTCTTTTGCTTTTATATTTTTGAAGAAACCTTGTGTTCAAACCATGGCCATGTGGTGTTCACTGTCTGCAGTTCAGGTAATTAATTCGGTGGTGACATCATAGGGAATGTGTTCATTTTTCCATTTGAAATCCTGGTCTCAGAATCTAATGGTTAACTCATATTCAGAACACATTTTCAAAACTACTTTGTCAAAGACAGTGATGTGTTACTTTAAACTTTTCCCCTTTCGCATTGTAAGAGCAGGGTTTTGTTCCAGAGGAGGGTCATCTTCTGAAGTGAGAAACACCTAACATTGTCAGTCATTCTGATGTTGATCCTCTTAGTCGATGAATGATTTTGTATTAAACACAGTGGATCAACTGGTATTTATTGAGTAAAGGACAGTAGCAGCACTGGTAGGAGTGTGACCGCATTATTTAGTTTTTATTTTTTATAAAGCTAAAAAGTCAAACTTACTTTAGATCTTTTTTTCATTACAACTGTATTTTGGTGTTTATTTTACTTTATTTAAATGTCTATATCCTCAGCTGTTCTTTGTAGGTACTTGTATAGCTAATAGTTCAAATGCTTTTTATAACAGTGACTTTTATTCTCTTGAGTATAATCCACCATAAAACATATTTTTAATCTTATCTAGCACTTGCTATCTACATATGGATGTGTATAATGACAAGTAACAGGAAAAGACACTTGACTGTTAATAGATTCTACGTACTCTGACAGATTTTAGGTTATTCTGATTGGTTCTGTTTCGTTAAGATTTTTCCTTGTGGAGTAGTTGATTTCATGGATCAGCGATATATTGCAATCCAGTTAGAAAACATAGTTTTAGAAAGAGTATTTTGTTAAATGTAGGTCGTGGAACTTAACAGTATTTTCATACTAGACTTGGCCAGGGCTTGGTTTCATTTCTGAAATTTCCTGTTTGTCTTCAGCAGAGTACTACTCAGCCTTAAAGAAGGATACATCTGAGTCACTTGTAGGAAAATGGGTGGATCTTGAGAATATCTGCTAAGTGAAATTAATCAAGCGCAGAAGGATAGATAACTCATGGTTTCTCATTTATGAGAAACCCAATGTATAGATAAAGAGCAAAATAAGAGAGTGATGATAGGAAACAGGGAGACAGACTTTGTGGAGTTAGAAAGGGGATTTGGAGACGGGCTGATAGGGAAGGTAGAAGGGGAATAAAAATGATCAAGATGTGGTATGTATATGTATCAGTTCCCCAAGACAGATGTCATTATTATATATCACAAACATATACTAACAAACATTTTCCTTTTTTTTTTTTTGGTACCAGGAATCGAACTCATGACCTCAGGCTCACCAGGCAAGCACTTACACGGCTGAGCTATATCCCCGGCCTAACAAACAGTTTTTAGTTCCATATTCACTCTCATTTTGAATGATTTCTTTTGGATTGCCAAGGAAATACTTTTTTTTTTTTTTGGTACTGGGAGTAGAACTCAGGACCTTGTGCTTGCCAGGCAGGTGCTTGTGCCGCTGAGCTATATCCCTGGCCCCAGGAAATCTTTAATTATCCCCCTTTGCCATTTTTGGTGGAGCCACAGTTTTCTAGATCTTTCTGTACTCATTGATGAGTTAATGACTGAGGCGGTGTAAATGAAACACTCTTAGGTAATTACTACTAAAACTGGTGACACTTAGTAAGCTACAAGGATGTGAGAGGATAGATGCACTGAAGTATAAAAAGTAGATTGTAAAACAGGTTATCGAGCTTTAATGTTGCCCTCCAGCAATATTTTACGGAGAGTTCTGAATTTCCTCCAGCAATCTGTAATCACAGTCATCATGTGGAAGGTTCTGAATGCTTCTGATTTTTGAGTTAGGACTAAGAGGGAGTGAATTCCTGAACTAGAATTGATCATGTCCTTTTTTCCCATACCCTTCCCTTTGCCTTCCTTTCCTCTTTTCTTTCGTGTCCTATTTATACTTACTATACTTTGAATACCATAGCCATAATTTAGGTTTAAAATGGCATTGCCCATTACTTTCAGAAGTCCAGGAAAGATCCTGTTGCTTTTGAGTAAACTTTATAAAACGTAAAAGTAAAAAAAAGTTAAAATGAGTTTATATCTAATTAGGGGTTTAAGTTCACAAATAAATGCAAGTCAGAGTTTCCATTAGATGCGATCCATAGTGTTCATTATATTGTGTCTTCTGAGTGGTCTCTGCAAACATGGTCTGGAATCTCTGGAGGAAACACTAATTTGTCTACTTACTTTTAATTAGTGTAACTCTGAATGAACCTCTTTGATTTCATCTTATTGGTGATTGTATTCCTTGAGTAACATCTGTACATCTTAGTGTTCAGAATGAATGTGTTCATGTATTTACAACTACCAACAGTAAGCCTGGGGAATACACCCATGAATAGGTCTGCACATGCTAGTTATTAGATGTGATCTCCCGAAGTTTCTCCCTCACATTTCAATAGTGAGGAATTAGCTCTGTTTTTGTGCAACTCTTGTTTTAATGTTCGCATCTGTCAGTTACACTGGATAAAGCTGTGAGGGTACAGAAATGATCACCTATGCCTTGTAGTGGGTTGCTTTTTCATTATATAGGGCCCTCCAGTTTCAATTTAGAGAAATATTATACACGTCCAATACATTTCCTCCATAATATCCTCCACCTTCATGGGCACATGTTTGCACTTTCCTCTTGTTAAAATTGCAGACAAGAATAATTTTGATTTATTGGTGACATCTAATATAGCTGTGTTTATATTGTTGCCAATAAAATGACTTACATGATTGGTTTTTGTTTATACAATCTTTTCTGAGGAGTCAGTCACCTGTGTTAGGACAAGGTACATTCTGCTTATTAAAATGAACTCTTGGGATCTAAGAACATTCAGCTCTATCTGTTCTTGATTGAATGCAAAATGTGCTTCACACTGCAGCAGTGCATGAGAATAACTTATATTATCTGTCAATAGGCTTTTCATTTCTATATTCTGGCTACAAAAGCTGTAACAAGAGAAGCCCGTGGGAATAACACGGAACTGTTAAACGATCAAGGCAGAGGAATTGAAAAGGCAGTGTTAATGAAATTATACCGTCAGTAACCCAAAGGGAAAAATGAAAAGAATCAATAAGAACTCTACTTCAAGTGGACTATGTGTATATGTGTACGTATATATGGAGCAGTTTTCTGACCTGTGTTTTGTGCCTCTTTGTCAGGTTTTCTGTGCAGGGCAAGAAATACTTGTGGCATAAGGAATGGAAAATATAACAAAGGCTAAATGTAGCCTAAGGAAATGAAATGATGTATGAAAATTAATAATTAACTGGCTCATCAGATGAATTATGACTCTAGATGAGTCTATTAATGATATTTACTAAGAAAGGGCCTTTGGCTGTAAATAGGCATTATGGAACTTGTATTTTTGGAATTTTCTTGAGTGGATAAGTTAACATTGCTTTCATTCATTTAATCTCTTAATCTAAGCAGAGCAGTGCCTAGAGTCTTAGGTAGAAGGTAGAGTCATGATGTTATATTTTGATTAAAGTCATGGTTTTCCAGAAAACTAGTGGAATTATTAGATGGTCTTGTGCCTTGGTTTCCTTAGGGGGTTAAGTCATTTCCTCTCTGACCTGATTTACGGGAGTGTTTTAAGAATTTGAAAGTAGTCAAAAGTAGAGATTTATTAACTCTTATGTTGACTCATTAACAGAACAAACATTTTTATTGTGTCAACCAAGGGAGTATAAAAATCTAAATATGTCAATGTCACATCCAAAATATTTTAAATTTAAATTTATTATACTTCGGTTGCTCCTTTATTCCTTTTTTTTTTGGTGGCCTAGGGTAGAGTAGTTGGGTAGAAGACAGATAAGAAAATGCTGGAAATTCAATCAAATTATTAAAGAGTGTCTTCCAATTGAATTGTACTAGTTACATTTTTTATATTGATCATTTTTGATTTTCCTTTCTTTGTAAAGTGCAAGTTTAATTCTCAATTCATTTTTCCTGGTTGATGTCATTCTGCACATTGCTGTTGGGAGAGCCTTCTTAGGCGCTCTTACTTGGTTCGAGTTTGCAGAGGTGTTGTTTTTTTTGTTTCTGTGTCTATTCAATCCCCTAGATTTAAGTGCCCCCTACATTCAATCCCCCTAGATTTAAGTACACAAAATGTACATATTTCTTGATTATAATAAATGGATATTTTAATAATCTTCCTCATCCAGATTATCCAGGTTAACAAAATGTCAGGAGACCATAGTGATTACAGCAAACTCCTCAGTGTTTTGTGGATGAAAAAACAGAAGTTATAAATGGTTTTTCAGGGTAGAACTCAGATATCTTGACTTGTTGAATGCGCTTTCACGCTGGCTCTATGGACTTGTGTCTCTCTTAAACAGAACAATTAATTCCTTTTGTTTGTTGATTTTTTTTTTTTTTTTTTTTTGAGGCAGAGTCTTGCTGTATAGTTCAGTCTGGCTTTAAACTCCTCATCTAGCCCAGGCTGGCTTCAGAGTCACGGGGTTCCTCCTGTCTCAGCTTCTTGAGTGCTGGGACTGTAGGTATATACCCATTGATTCTTTTTTTGTATTACCAAATTGTTATGGTTTGTGTCTGCATGTCCCCCCAAATCCTCATGCAGTCATGGGGCAGGCTTCTAGATTTATGATTGATTCATGGTCCATTGGTGGAATTATGGGTGTGAGTTCTACACCCTCCCTGGGGCAGATAGTTTGTATACAATGTAGGGGAGGGAAAGAGGCTGCTTGCCTTTGCTCTTGCTGCTTTTGCTGTTTTCCGCCACCATGAATGGTTGTTCTCTGCCATGTGCCACCCTGCCTTGGAGCCAGCCGAGTGTGGACTGAAACCTCCACAGACTGTGAACTAAATAAATCTTTCCTTCCTTAATTCTGGGTGTCAGGTATTTTGTACCAGCAACCAGAAAAAAGTAACCAAGACACAAGGGAATTTAGAATTCTGTGGTAATTGTATAGCTTAGCCAAAAAATATACAAGAGTATTATAATGTGAACAAATAAAATTGAATTTTACATTCCGGTATCTAATGCTTGAAAAATTCATTAGCGTATTTAATGTGAAAAACTGGAATTTTAGGCACATTTTTACATATTTTCTTTTCTGTCTTGAGTCTGGTTTTGCTTAGCTCACGTGTCATTGCCCTATTGGTTTTTCTTTATGGTATTAATTACCTTATTTTCTGGGTGTTGCTTTTTCAGTAACAAAATTTAAGTACATTTTGTTGCTGATTTTACTTTCAAGCTAATACTATTTAAAACAGGATTGCATTTTATGAGAAAATAAAATATTCAGTGCAAGGCAGATAGGTGTGAAAGCCTGATATCTAATTAACTTCTCAGTACTTTATTTTTCCTTGTTGCAGACACACCTTTCTAATGGTTGAGCTTTGTGCTAAGTACTTACGTGTTTTCATCCACATCTTCGATGAGAATTCCTGCTTGTATATGATCTTGCTGCCAAAAATGACTCCCTTATTTTTAAGAACCTGGAAATGGGCACAGTCTGGAAATCTGCAGACACTTGTCACTTGGACCATGGTCTTAGTGACTCATGTGTCCAGTCATGTTGAACAATTTTCTTTTTCAAAAAATTGCCAGTGTGACATATTTCTTTGCCCTTCTTTTGGTGGGTGCTGAATAAGTACTTTCTTCTTCAGGGTTCAGAGGGCTCAGAAAACAATATTTTATCAATGAAAGGAGAATAGTTGGCTAATTTTATCTGGCAAAGCACAGAGACTTTAAATGACTCTTGCTCATGATTAGCGAATGAATGAATCAACAGGCTGACTGGTAGAGCACTCAAGTTCTACATGGACACAATGGAGGAGGCACTAGGATTTTTCCAGTATGAAAAAGAATCATACAGACTGAGATTTCAGGGTCTATTTCTTATTGTTCCATAGACAAATGTAAAATGTGGAGGTTTGGCTAATTAGGGCTCACTTGTCCATTCATGGAAGGGAGGGCATGAAGGGAAGAGTAACCCTGATTTAGATTAGTACTACTGATTGTCTCCTAGGACCGCTGGATGAGATGATAGTATTTAATGTCAAAGACAAAAAATTTCAGACACACACACACACACACACACACACACACACACACAGTCTCATTAAGCACTACACTGTCCAGACTCAACTCAAACTTCTGATTCTCCAGCCTCAGCCTCCTGAGTAGCTGGAATTACAGGTGTGAGCCCCCATACCTGGATGCTAATTGCGTTTGAAGCTCTTCAACATAGGCACACATGGTAAACTTTACAGCAGGCATAGTGAACATTTGACTTGAAACTTAAATTTTTTTTGATTTCCTAAAATGATAAAAGAAAAAAAGTTCTTCACAAAAAGTCCCCCCCCCCCCGATATTCTCTCCTTTTTTTTTTTTTTGGTTTTTCTCCGGTACCAGGAACCGAACTCACGACCTTGTGCTTGCCAGGCAGGCGCTTTGCCGCTGAGCTAAATCCCCAGCCCCCCGATATTCTCTCTTTAATGGTACATAGGGTCATTTGAGAGTTGAGTTGAATAGATTTGTCTTACAACCTTGAGCGGATTATTTTAAAAAAAAGTGAAAACTGTTGAACTGAAGATATGTGAGCACTACTTCTTTGCGCTCAGTCCTTATTTCCTATGTGTAGCTTGGCTTCTTTCCTTGACTGTCATGCCTATATGAAAAGCAGACTGTGGGTGGCGTCTGTCATACATGTGAAGTGGCACTGCCATGGCGCTTGGCCACCAACTGCATTGCACTTTGGGGAGCAGCTGGTCAAAGGAGGGAAGGGTCTTCTTGATGTTTTAGAAGCATAAGTACTGACTTCATACATATGAGTGGATAATGGTGTCCTGTGGTCTTACCAGTGATTCTTTTGGTTCTCTCCTAGGAAGTTTTGTGGGGCTGTGGCTGATAAACATTATACAGTATAGTGCACAGTGAACATACTGAATAGCTCACCTTTAGGAGGGCTGCTCTGTCCTTGTGCTTTCTATCATGTTGAACCAGGACTCTAATACTACCGTGAATATTTAAATACAAGGATGTGTAAAACCTTTGGGACTTTTCCCAGACTTAGGGGCTATTGAGTATTATTGAGTGTCTCCTAGGACTGCTGGATAGCATGATGGCATTTAATGTCAAAGACATTTGTAAATCTAGGGGTATGGAAAACTTCGCCTTAGAGTGAAAGTGAGAGATGGTGTAATGTCCCCATTATCCCCTCTAGAGGCTAGGTCTGTTTTGTGATTGTTTCCTGGGACCTTTGAAGCACCGGCCTCACAGCTCATGAAGGTAGTGCTTTTTTGTTTCCCAAGGCTCACTGCAAAAAAAGTGAGCTCGTATGGACAGCACCTTTAGGGATCAAAATGAGTTTAATTTTGCAAGCTGGCACCACTAGATTCATTGTAGTTGCCAAGAGCACCCTATTGAGAAGAGCTCAGTGGCAAACGAAGCAATATAGTGATCCGTAATCCATGTCTCCCGAGAATTCTGAATGGAAGAGTGCCTGCCAATGAGCCGTGTATTTTATGACCTTGCTCTACATAAAAGGCCATTTTGCTAAGGCTTCTCCTGTTCTTGATATGAATGCTACACAAGTTGAAAACTCTGTACTTTATTTTCATTTTTACTTTTAAAAATGCCTGCATTTATTTTTTTGAACAGGCTTATAACCCACACCATGGATAACTTGTTGGACTTTGCCTGAAAGGAGTCATTAGTGCCATTGGATGTTTGACCATCTTGGCCACAGGTTTTTCAGGATGAATGGAAGGTCACGCAGCATGAGTCTTCACCGTACGTCGGGAACCCCACAGGGCCCTGGGGTGGTCAGTGGCCAACATATTCCTCCCATCCGAACCCACTCAGGGACTCCTGGCCCCTTGTCCTGTGGCAACACACCACGCCCCGCTATTGGAAGCCTTCCTAACAGCCTGCATCGCAAGACGCCCTTGGGAGGAGGGATGGCTCTTCAGCACAGTGTGGCTGAGAGCCCTATCCATCTGCCCGCTCTCAGCCCCAGGAGACACGTGCTCACCAATGAGAAGCCGAGGTTCCAGGTCCCCCAGCCTGGAGGCATGTCAGGGACACACCCTTTAAAGCCAAAGCAGCAAGAGTTTGGAAGCCCTTTTCCTCCAAATCCTGGGAAAGGTAGGATTGTCTTTTTGGGTTCTTTTAAAAGTGGAAACTATTTTTTTCCTCCCCCAGTCCCTTCCCTGCCAGTAAATTCTATAGAAAAACATGTAATTCAACTCAGTGTCAGAGTCAAAGTTCATGACTATGACTGTGAAGACCTGTAGCTTGCCCAGTAAGGCCGTGGGTACGTATTTGTGTGTGTGAATGCTGGGCACAAGCTTGGGGCACCTCATTGGACTGTGAAACAGAGTGAGGGTAAAAAAGGAAGATCAGACGTAGAGAAAAGGAGCAGGTGGTGATTCTGCCCTAAAAAGATCTTGCCCTCTGGGTACATGTAGCTCTGCCTATGGGTCAGAGATGGGAGGGTTTACTGGGACTGTCAATTATGCTAGTGTTAGAAATACTAGAAGAAAGGTGATGTTTGGAAGGAAGAAGATAAAAAAGTGAGGAATTTTAATAACTAATAAAATGAAGAATTGGTACATATAAGTGATAAAAATTATTTGATGAGCAAATCCTATAATTTTTGTAGTATAGCTGCTAACAAGAGAGAAGAGAGTAATTGAAAGGTGTGTTTTGTACTTGTGAAGAACTAGAAAACCTAGTTAACTTGAAATGCAGAGAGAATGTGCTTTTTTAACTCAATAATTTTGCATTACCGTATATTTTAAATCAAAACATAATTGTTGGGGAATAGCAGATTGTTTGAATGATGCTCTGTAGAAACTGATATCAACTTAATGAAGTTAATTGCAGATGGTGTGTGTATTTAGGCTAGAGGTAGAAAGAGCATATATATTGTGTAAAATATAATAAGGCTTTGTTATGCAAATTCAGATAATTATATATTCCTTAAGATATTTTAGATTTAGTCGTTAATATTTACATTAAATGCACTTACACCATCCAATAATATTAGCTAGCAATCCTCCTAATAACCACTGACCTTGTTAATTAGGGTGAATAAGTGATTTATGTAGAATAGTTATTTGTCATAGTGTCTGTGTGCTATTGTGTATGGAGGAGTTGGTACAACAAATGGGGAAATTTTTAAAAAAGCCAGCAAAACACTGAACATTTATGTAGCTCTTTAATTTTTCTTCTTTTTTTATTTATTAATAGTTGGTCTAGGTTTTGTTTTGAGTTTTTTTTTTCTTAGAGGTACTGATGTTTAGCTTAGGAAAAAGTTTCCCTGGGGGCTATCTCTAAACTAACCCTGTCATTATTAGATTGCTATGTTCATGGCATGTCAAGCTAAGTTCCTTAATGTCAAACCCCAGTGTTTAATTTTTCAGGGGTGGGCCCATTAAAGTCTTTCAGTTTGTGCTTGACCAGTGAACTGCAGCTTGCTTGTGTAGTTATTTGTGTATACAAGCCTGACTGACAGTAAAAGTGGTGATAATATGAATAACTTGCATTTATTATATCATAACTTTGTATGTATCAGGTAACGTGTTGAGTGCTCTCTAGTACATAGTCTCAGTTATTCCTCGCATCAGCCCCAAGCTGTGTGCTATGGTTGATCGAACTGATAAGCGAACTAAGATCTAGAAAAAATAAGTAACTTTGGAAACACCAGCCAGTAAGGAGTTACTTTGATGGTGACCAGAAAGGACTACAATTATGATCATGGTTAAAAAAGTGCTTCAGGTGCTTAAGGGATAGTTAACTCTCAGGGTCAGTACACTTTGGAATGCATGTAAAAATAGTGCTGCTTCCTGATTCCTTTTTTTTGTGGTCTTCTGGTTCAGCTTTTTAGCTCACAGTGTGGGTCCTGGATCAATATGGTTGGTGCATTCGTGGTCACAGATAAGGAATTAAAGACACTGCTATTCTCTCTCCTGGCCCTACAGCTTGGATACCATCAGTGGTCCAGATGATGTCAGAGGTGGTTGAACATGCCCTTTGCAGATTTTGGTTGAAAGTTCCTCAATTATGCCAATAACTGATGGTTTAGGACTGTGTGAACTTTATCTGATTGTTTACTCAGCAAAAAGTTACTGAGCACGATGAGCGAGCCATCATTCTGGAGACACAATAGCCAATAAAACATGATCCTTGCTTTCAGAGTGATGGAAAATTCAGACCAAATGTATGGGCAGTTAAAGCACAGTAAAGGCTCTGATAGGATACACTCTGAGTACTATGGCAACCTTAGAAAAGGGTTTCTGCCTGTACTTCGTAGAAGGATCTGGGAGGACAGTAAGATATCAAGGCGGAAACGGGAATAGTGAGGAGATAGCCTTGCAGTTGTGCAGAGTGTATGTCCTGTGTGTGTGTTTGTGTGTGTATGTGCATGTGTATGGAACATGTGTGCGTGAAGGAGAGGTTCAGAACATACTCTAGGTAGGGAGAAAAGCACTCAGAACTTCATGGGGAAGGGTCATGGAGTATTTTATGAATTTCTACGTGATTTACATAGGTTGACAGTGCAGTGACTTCTTAAGGGAGAAAGCTGGAGAAGGAATAAGCAGAAAGTAGGTGAAGAATCATGAATGATATGCAGAGGAGTTTGGAAATTTTGATCTGTCTTGAGAATGCTGGTAGAACATGTGATGCTGGGAATATTTTTTAGGGCTCTGCAGAAAAATAACAGGATGTCTATGTTTGTTTGTATATATGTGTGTGCATGTATGTATTATAATGAATTGATTCATGAGATTATGGAGACTGTTAAATCCTAAAATCTGCAGGGTGAGTGGGTAAGCTGGAGCCCCAATAAAGTGGATAGTTAATTGAGTCTTAAGGGCTTGAGAACCAGGAGAGCTGATGGTGTAGTCCTTGTTTTAAGGCTGGCAAGCTCAAGACTTGCAAAGATCCAGGGTTTCCGTTTGAGTCCAAAGACAAGAAAAAAGCTGACGTCCCAGATTAAAGGCAATCAGAGAGGAAATAAGTCTGCCTTTCTCAGGGAAAGAGTGAACCTTTTATGCTATTCAGTCCTTAAACTGGTTGGGTGAAGATCGTTCACCTTAGGTAGAACAATCTGCTTTACTCAGTCTACCAATTTAAATGTTAACCTCATTCAAAACCACCACAACAAAAACACTCAGAATATTTTTTGACCAAATATTTGAGAAGCCTGTAGCCCAGTGAAATTCATGTGTAAAATTAACCATTATCCTGAGGTATCATTGTTTAAGGACAATGTACAACTTACATGATAGATAAGAAAGTGCATTTTCTGAGCCTTGAGAGTGATTATAGTAACTCTTAAGAACATAGTGGAGCTGTGAACAGAGATTTTAAATTAAGGATTGTCACATTGGCAAGCATATGACTTAAAGACTGGAGAATCTAGTGGAAGCCTTGTGGAAAAAGTATACATTTGATGGGAGGGTTTGCATTACTTAAGGACTGAGCTCTGCTCAGTTGGAAATGCGAATGACAGTGGCTTTCACATCATATGGTGCGCTTCCCAGACAATGTGTCAAGATCACTGGGGTGCCACACAAACTCAGGGAGTCTTAGGGCATTTAAAATTTTAAGCGTGGTGACATGTGACATCCTTTGAACATCAGATAAACTACTAGTTTGAGGAGATTGACAGTTTCAGTAGTAAATTGCACAATGTTCCTTTTATCTTTGCAAAGCTGTGTTTTCAGTGGTTGTGGTTTAAAAAAAACCAAATATTTTCTGTGCCTGTGTTCATAGCAGCATTATTCATAATAGCCAAAAGGTAGAAATAAATGTCCTGTATTGGATGAGTCAATAAAAAAAGGTCTGTCTCTCTATCTCTATCTATAGCTCTATTTATGACTATACATCTACATCTGTATTGGAGTACTGTTTAGGGTGAAAAAGGAAACTTCATATGCTGCAACACAGATGAACCTTGGGTAAATTACCCTAAGTGAAATATACTAGTCCCAAAAGGACAAGTATTGTACAATGAAGTTCTTCTGTGAAGTTCTTGGAATAGTTAGATTCATAGAGACAGGAAGAATGATGGTTAACAAGGGTTTGGGGAAGAAGAAATGAGGAGTTAGTGTCTGATGGGGACAGATTTTCAATTGGGGAAGATGAAAAAGTTCTGCAGATGGGTAACGTGACCGTTGTACAACAGTGTGAATGCACTTAATGCTGCTGAACTCTTAAGTTTTATGTAATGTATATTTTCTCACAATTACAAAAAGCAACTACTAAGTGAAAATTCAATGTGAACAGGAAATGGTGTCATTATCCAGTCTTATTTCAAGGTTTGAGAAAAAGTGGAACACACAATTGGAGCACCCACTTCCTTATTAATTGTGGTTGTTTAAAATTAAATAGCAATTGATATGCATTACTTTTTAAAGCAGTAAAGAAGTTGGTAGTACATAAATGCTATTACATGTTGACACCTATCTAGTTAATAAACACAACTGTTAGGTGTTTCTTTTGGCCTACGGGCACCATGAAAAAAGTTACTTGACAGGCTAGGCATACCACGAAGTGAGAGCATTAGGGAGCCTCTGTAATAGTTTGTTTTTCTCACGCAGAGAGGCATGGGGTAGGGGTTTACAGCTGCCCACTGGCAGCTCTGCTGTATAAAGATCAAGATCGTGGCACTTGCTGTAGTCTTCTCTTCTTGGTTGTACGATGGCTGTCTCATTCTAACGCTGGTTACAGTCTGCCTTCAGAAGTGGCAGGAGCAAGAAAGAAGGACAGAAGGACAGTTCTCCCCAATATATCCTCTTGAAACAGCTTTCCCAGGAGCCCCATCCAGCTAGCTCCACCTACATTAGCTAACCAGTACATAAACTGTTTCTTAGGTAAAACTCATATGTTGGGCTTGAGTTTTTGTACAAGTTTAATCTGGTCTTGTATTATTTTGTACTATGTAAAACAGAAATTCTGTTGTATTTTACTTTTCATCATTTTGCCATCTACATCTCTTTGAACTGGTACATTGGAAGTCTCAAGACATTGTGACATTTCACTCCCCAGTTCCTAACCAGGCATCCTTCCTGTATTCATTATAACGGAGGAATTTAATTTTGATGCAAAAGTAACTATATATTAAAATACAGTCCACATTCAAATTATGTATTTTTTGATACTTTATTCTACTTATTATTTAGAAATTATTTTTTCTCCACCTTATAATCCAAACTTTTTTTTTTTTTTTGGTCTTTTTTGGTTTTTCTCCGGTACCGGGAACCGAACTCACGACCTTGCGCTTGCCAGGCAGGCGCTTTGCTGCTGAGCTAAATCCCCAGCCCCCCAAACATTCTTTTTAACTGTGTTTTTCCTTTTGATCAGAATCTAATCAAAGATGCATCACATTTAGTTGTCATGTTTCCTTAACCTCCTGGAATCTAGAACAGCCCTTTTTCCCTGCCTTTTCATTTGGCATTTCATGACAAAAGTATATTGCTATTTTTGAAGATTGAATGTTGGTTGTCTTGTTCCACAATCAGATTTATCTGATCATTTCTTCATGATTGGATTCAGGTTAAATTTTTTGTTGCGAATACTGCGTAGGTGATTTGCATACCAACCATTACACCAGGAAGCACCGACTGCTCCTATGAGAATTTGTGCTTCTACGTCTGATTACCTGACTAAGGTGGTGCCAGCAGATCACTGCATTGCGAAGGACATTTTCCCTTTCAGAATTAATCATATGGGGATATCCTGTTCTCCACGGCGTTTCATAGCTTCCACTGACGATCTTTGTCGTATCAGATTTTTACCTTGTTGATCACGTAATAGCGATTTCCTGATTAACAGTCCTTTCTTCTGTGTTTATTACCTGGTATTCTGCTGGAAAGGAAAGTTTGTCTCTTTTCTCTTTTTGAAAATCACTGTGGACCCATGGATTCTTTTTAAAAATTTATGATGATATCATTCATTGTCATTTTTTCTGATGCTCAAACTATCCAAATTTGGCTAGTGGGAACTTTTCGAAGCTGGTTTCAGGGTCCTTTTTTTTTTTTTTTTTTTGGTTTTTTTGGTTTTTCTCCGGTACCAGGAGCCGAACTCGCGACCTTGCGCTTGCCAGGCAGGCGCTTTGCTGCTGAGCTAAATCCCCAACCCCTCAGGATCCTTTTAACATGTTCCCATCTAGCACTTTTTTCTTTTCAGGCATGATAAAATGTTCTAGGGTCATTTATGCTTCCCAGCTCCAGACTTGGCATCATGTATTCTCCTCAAAATCTCAAGTCTCTTAGTTGAGGAGGCGGGGAGGGGATAGCATAGGGTGGGGTATGATATTTGGAAACCTGTGTGAAAATGTGTCTTCATTGACAGAGATGTTATTGATGCTGAGTCCTTCCAACAGAGTTAAGTATATTAGACAAAGATAATGAACCACAGTTAAAATATATTACTCAATTTTTCTCTTAGATTTCTTCCTTATGTAGTGTTAGCAACATCAGTATATTTTTATTTTGTCCTGTAGTAAAGAGCTGCTTTATAGCTTAACATTTCTTCATAGCTGAACATTATAGATACTAGTTTTAAAATTGAGTGCTTACATCATGTAAATTTTTAATGTGCAGAGATAAGAGTGTTCCTATGTATCTGAGCCGCTGAGCGAGCCCGGGAGACATTCTGCAGTTGGCAACCTACTGGCCTCGCTAGGACTTCTGTGCAGAGGCTTCCAGTTATGTTGTACCAATAACAGCATTTCCCCTACTTCCTGTTCCAACAGTTACTCATTGTAATTAGACGGATAGAATGCATTTTTCAAAGCATCTGGGAAATCAGGTTTATGATCCCCACTTTAAGCACATTTGACACACTATTTAAATATTTAAGACAATTCCTCATTCCTAGCACCCTGAGGACTGTATAATTGGGAAGATTTTCATTATAAAGGTTTTTATTTTACCTCAGGGCCTCTGACATTTCTTGTTGGGCTCTGCTGTCCTTGGAGACAAAGGGAGTTAGTTATTCATTAGCGCGTTTGTGGGTTATTCATTATTGTTGGTCAGAAAAAAAAAAAACAAAACAACCCAGAATAATACCAACCAAGGGCACTGAACTAATTGGGATTAAAAATCTCTTTTGTGCCATCTAAGGCTGGTGTGTCTTGTAAAGACCTGGTTTAAGAAAGATAATGTATTGTGTGAACCTGGGAGGTCTAAAAATTAATGTACTTGAAGTAATACATCGTTTTATTTTTATTTGTTACTGTTTGTGGTTGGCTAATTCAACTGGTTGTAATTTGGAGGTTAGGTTAGTGTTTGATGTCTTACGGCTAGCTTCATGTTTTTCTCCCACTGCCACATCATAAATTTTAAACTACTGATTTAAAATGTTACTTTCCTGTATCATTCTTTCACTTATGTTTATCTCTGGAAAAACAGCAGACAGTGAGAACCCAGTGGCCATTGTAGCCATGTTAGAACCAGAGCTAAAGTAGCAACTGGGGCCTCATATTTTGAGGACAATTAATATGTTAGACAATTAATATGTTAGCTAAAGACAGTCGGGGCAAAACACTGGGCTACTTTTTTTTTTTCACCTGGGCTTTTTAATCATTTATATTTCCTTGCACTTCCAATGTGGCTTCCTGCAGAATTGGGGAAAATAAAGTTAGTATTCCATAAAGGTTTCCAAAAATAACTAAACCAGCCACAGACCAAAGGCATTATTCCAGTTGAGGAGGCCAGGGTTTTCATTTTGTCCAGCCAAGAAGGCAGGTGAAATACAACGTTTACTTTTGTTTACTCCCTGTTCTATACAGGATCTACTTTGTGTGATTTATTGATGCTGGGTGTAAATCAAATTGATGATGGATTTCCAGGTATTACGGAATGTCAGGCACGGTTTGTTCTAGTTATAAAAGTGGTTTGTCAGTCTGGTAACATTCTACCTTTAAAAGCCTTTAAAAGAATACAGTATATTCCATTAACAATCCCCTCCAGCCCCCAAATGCTATAGGATATGAAAATGAAATGTAACATCCATTAGTCACCTATAACATTTCTAAAGGCTGTTAAGCAGACGCAGGGTTCACAAACTTGCGGACTGATTTTCTTGTGCGATTTGATTGAAGGCATTGTCCTGCTAGGCAGGGAAAGTGTAATTGGCCCCACTTGGGAGATGGAGAGGCTGAAGCTCAGTTTGCTGGCCAGCTCATTTGTTATGTGCCGTGTAGATTTACGCTGGAGGTGACTCCACAATCTGAGATCTCAGACTCTGGGAAACCCTGCTTCCCTTCTCCAAGAGTGTTTAGGGTTGCTGCCATTCCTGAAAGGGGGTGCCTTTAGCGTTCAGCTCCAGCAGTTCAGGGCAGTCATCCTCATTCCCGTCCAGGAGCGTGGCTCCTTTTTTAGACAGTGTTACTTGACCACTTCCAAAGAGCGACCCTTCTGAGCATGGAAAGCGTCTGCCTGGGGTGGAGCAAGGCAGACTTCGTGTTGTGACCATGGGGCTGAGAGCAGTCAATACACAAGTACGTTGTCGTTCTTCCGTCTGTATGAAATCCCCCAACCCAGAGAGGCGGATATCATGAACGTGAACAGGTTTTGTTATTTCTGACTCATAAAGACACAATGGATGGTCACTTGTATTTAATATCTATTTTCAAGGCTACCTTTTTTGGATTATGAAAGACATGGAAGGTTTATAAGTGGCTTTAACATAAAAATGGGTTAAAAGATGAATCCTTTGGTGAAGGACCTTGCTACGCAAGGATAGCCTGAGGACCAGCAGTTTTCTTAACCTCCAGGTGCTGAGCGGAAATGTATAGTCTCATCTCTACTGAATTGGAATGCGCATTTTGACAAGATCACAGCTGATTTATGTGTTCAGGGCTGGCTTCAAGGCTGCAGAAGGTCCACATGGAAGAGATGCTTAGCACTTGGGGTTTAATCTTCTGTGGTTCTGTGCTGACATTTCTCACTAGTTTTGAGTCTATGTTTCATAAGTGAGGTCTGGTGGGACGTGAGAGCATGCAAAGGGCTTGGAGTTTCAGCTCGTGAGTGGCCCCATCTCCTGCCAAGATAGTCACTTGCTCCTTGCCCCTCAGCCGGTGTCCACTGCTGCCTTACTCCTGGCCAGGACAAGGGAACTGGTGTGAGGGGGATCGAGGTTCTTGTGCTACTTGTGTCTTGTTGTGGGTGTCGCTAAGGTAGCTGTGAAGGTCTGTACTTGCCTTTTGGGTACCCTGTGTGGGAAGGAACCCAGTGTTGAATAGCAAATAATAAAGCACCCACAAGGCGGGGAGGAGGAGGGCAGAGGGGGGGGGGGGGGAGAGAGAGAGAGGTCTAAAAAGAAAGGAAAAGTCTTTTTTTCTTGCTTTTCAAATTTGAGTCCCAGCAGTTTCATTTTGTACCGGTCCCCACAAATTACGTGGTTGACTTGGAGGTCCCTATTGGACTTCGAGGACCTCTGGCTGCAGGAGAAGAGCAGGCTCCTGGACTCAGAAGACTCACACTCCTGGAGTTGATCCTGGCAAGCCAATTAGCCTCCCTGCCTCAGTTTCCTCCTCTGTAAAATGGGGTTCTTGTTTTACCCTCATTCCAAATGGGTAGAATCCAGGCAAAGGGCATACCTGGCCATGTGTCCTTGGATAGGGAGGAAGGCGTGTATCAGACGGTCTCTGAGTCATGTGAATAGTTTTCCAGGATCTCAGCCCTTGTGTGGAACTCTGGTGCATGTATGATGGCGGGACAGAAACGGCATTTGTGTTTAAGGATTGGATGATAAGGGTGACAGTAAATTTTTGACTAAATAGCCCGGGACACGTAAAATGGGGTCCCTTGATTGCAGACCAGCAGCGTATGGCAGTATAAGCCTGTAAGCCACAGCGCCTGCTACTGCACGAGCAGGCCGTCCTGCTCCACTGCCCGCTTCGTTCTGTGGCTTGTCCTCTGAAATAAAGGTCCGCAGCGCAGTCATAGCTCCGCATCTGGACAGCGAGAAAAGCTACGGTGTGTACAGTTAGGCCCCCCAAACTGTATTTTCACAGTTTGCTTCAAAAAACTAGAAAGGAAAAAATAAATCCCTAAACTACAACAAATAAACATTGAGGTGAGGTAAAATATTTTTAATTTCTATCTTCCGTCTGAAGTTTTTATTCTATTTAGGTAGCGTGAGCATATCATATATTATCCAAATTGGAACACTTTTAAGACTGAAATGGGACTCTATTAATAGTTAAGTCCGGGACTATTTGTAGACCAGAGGGGTCACCCCTTTGGAGGAAAGCTTGATTGCATTTAGATGCAGAATTGTACCCAGTTGCCTTAAGGTAGAGTAGTTCAACCTACTTGGCAGGGTTAGTCTCATGTAAGTTAATAGCAAAATTACACGTTGGGGTCAGTGAGTGATTATTAGCATATTATTAGAAGAACACATATATTTTTGGTTGTTCCAGGATGGAAGGTAAACTAGCTAGCAGTTATTTAGCACTTTGTATACTCTAGAATGTGGTGAGCTTCACATAACTTACTCCTCAGCAACCTTATGAAGTGTCCCTGCTGAAAACGTGAGAGCAGTCAGAAAAGATGAAGAGCAGTCAATGTAGGAGCTGGAACTGGGCACTTTAATCCGCATCTTGCTTACTGTAGATCCCCAAACGTCTCCCTATAGAATGTTTGTTTTTTTGGCACATAGATTTTGCCTCCCAGGGTTAGGTTCTTGGCAGTTGAGAAGGATTTCCTGAAAGATACATAATGTCCAGCAGAATTGCTACTGTGTGTGGTGGGGTAGTGCCTAGCATTTGTTTATTTTGAAAAGAGCAGCCAGCTGAGGCAGAGAAATCACTGTGAAGTAAATGTTGCAGGTGTGTGTGTTGACTTGGGTTAAAAGTGCCCCTTGTTGTTTGCTTAACATAGAGGTTTTGATACAGTCACGTAAGTAATAAGAATTAGAAAGGAAAGATTGAGAAATGGCTGATACTTTAGTCCTTTTTTCTGGTCTGCTGGTGTAGGAGCAGAACTGCTCGCTTAGCCCAGTGATGAGTGCATTGTGTGTGTGTGTGAGAGAGAGACAGACAGAGACACACAGAGACAGACAGAGACAGAGAGAGGTTATGAGGAACTGATTCTGTAATTATGGAGGCTGAGAAGTCTCACTATTGGTAGCTGACAAACTGGAGACCCCAGAGAGCCATGGATAGTGTTCCAGTCTGAGGCGGAAAATGAGAGAATACCCATGGTCCAGCTCAAGCATGGACCCGCGTTCATTAGGTGACACTGATTTGGCTTCTGTCTGTGGTCAGACTCTTCACTGTCTTCTCAGTCCGCCATGTTGGAAAGTCTCATGTGGCAGGTAACTGAGGCTGAGTTCTGACCAACAGAGAGGAAAAGCTGGCCTCAGCCCAACAGCCGTCAAGAAACTGAACTCTGCTGACAGCTTGGAAGCAGTGCTCCCCCACCCCTTTGAATGCCTTCAGATGAGGTTGTGGATGTAGCTTATGCCTTGAGTCCAGCCTACGAGAGACACCAAATCAGCTATACCACACAGATTCCTGACCATAGAGATGTACTAAGTGAATATATATTTAAGCCATTAAATTTGTGGTAACTTTCTATATAATAATTGATAACTAGTGCAATTATTTTCTGCATTTTCCTGTGTTTTAAGACCTATTTTTTTTCAGTACTGGGAACTGAACCCAGATCCACCACACTGACTTACATCCTTAGCCCTTTTCATTTTTTATTTTGAAACAGAGTCTTGCTAGGTCACTACATTATGCAGGCTTCACTGGAACTTGGGATCCTCCTATCTCAGCCTCCCAGAGTGCTGGGATTACAGGTGTGCACCACTAAGGATACATTTTTAAATTAGGAAGCATCTAGAAGGAAAGAAGAAATGAACTTCTGTTGAGGGACTATCTAGTGACAAGCTTTAAGGTTCAGCAGAGCTAACCCCTTCTGTGAGGCATTTCTTACTACTCCCCGTAAGAAAACCAACATTCAGGGAAGTGAAATTACTTGCTCAGGTTGATAAGAGGCGCAACCAAGGTCAGGCTGGCTTCTCTTACTCCACTGTCCCTGCTCCTCAGGGTATCTGATTGACTCCTACGCTCCATGGGAAACACCAGTGTGGCATTTTACCTAGGGAAAAGTGCTTCCTTAGGCATCATCAAATACCTTCTGTGGGCTTGTGGTCAGGCCTCCCCTAGCTGTAGGTATTCTTTCGCTTCTTTCTTCTTGCTATCTAAACAGTTTTCATAGCCCTATTTTTTGCTGGTTATTACTCTCAAATGAAATTAAGAGACAGTATTATCTACTTATTATTCACAATCTAAAAAATATTTTCCCAGTTGAAATACAAGAGAAGTATAGAAGCAATACAGTTTAGACTGAAATATGGATTTCAGTATGAAAATTCTCCAGCTAACCACACTAGAAAGATATAACGAGTTAAGCTTTCATTTAAAAGTGGAATGACCTCGTGCTGTGGGGATTCAGGTAGGTTGTATTGTTGACTCATATCTACTAGCTTTGCTTTCAGTGTTAAGATTGCTGAGGTGTACACAATACTTTGCAATATTTCTATCCAAATAATGACCAATCTTCCCTTGACTCACACTGTAGCTTTAAATAATTTATCATAAATAAAAGTCATGAAATCAAATAGACTTAGATGCTAAACTCAGATAAAAACTGATAGCAGTGGCCTGGTGACACAGCGTGTAGGGATGACTGAGTGGGTGTGGGCAGTGTGGAAGGTGTCTGTAGTTTACATGACAGTAGGCTGAGAGGAACCACCATATCTCAGGGGGAAGAATTGAGTTAGAGCATGGCGGCACAGGCTATCTACAATTCCAGCATTCTGGGAGGCTAAGGGAAGTTCAAGGAAAACCCTGGCAACTTAATGACTTAGCAAGACACCCTCCTTGCGAAAAAGAGCTCCCCTTGAGCATAATGGGGTCATTTTGTAGCATATTTAGGTGAAGATTTTGAGTTGCTGTCTTTGTTGATTTAATGATGAGCGGTGATTTTGTGTAGTGTGAGAAAATTTGGACTAAATGCCCATTCAATTATATTTGTCCAAAAAGGAGAAGCTACTTCAGTTATCTTAACATAGGAAATTAGGAATTTGTTAAACAGTTAACAAAGGACTGAAAAGTAGCAGGGGAAGAGGGGAAGAGGGGGTGAAGGGGATGGGAAGGGGGAGAGGGGAGAGGGAGAGGTGTTGTTAAGGCATGCAGAGGAACTTCAGGAAGCAGCTACCACCTTATGGCTGGAGGGTCAAAGGGAAGAGCTTGCTAGAGTCTCAGAACTGATATCCAGCTGGTGCTAGTAGTGGAGAAAGCTGCAACAAGCTGCCCTTCCAGAGCCTTTTCCATAATCATATGAACAGGTATGGGCCCTGCCCTCTGTGAAGTATCACTGCGGATCTGGGAGTGCTGTAATATGGTTGTCACATCAGTAAGAACTCTCAAAACAGAAGTCAGGATGTATTTGTGACTCAGGATCTTTTCAACCTTTTATTCTGATTCTTAAAATGTTGAGAATAATGAGACTAGTTAGGTCTAGGCAAAGTACACTAAAGTGTGTATGCTGTTGAGATCCTTTTAAAATATTTTGCACTAAATGATGTTTGTATATATGAAATGTTCAGAAAAAAACTCAGAGATATAAGCAAAGTATTCTCTTTTTCATGATTTCCTTATAGTTTAAATCAGATTGAAAGGATGACAGCCAGTATATACCATTTATGTTACAGTAGATATTTATAAATGCTGGGTAACTTTTTTTTTATGTATTAGTATGAAAAACATCACATTTAAGCTGCCCTAACCCCCAGAAGGTGAATACCATTTAGCTGTTATTAGTATTCCTTCCATTTTAAAGATGAGGACATTAAGATATAATTGAGTAATTTGCTTATGGTCACATAGCCAGTGAGTGTCAGAGCCAGGTTATAAGCCAGTCAGTTGGCTCTAGTGTATATACCTGTAGTCATTGAAGCCATACTGCATTTAGTTTTTTGTATTAAAAAACACTTGTTCTTATCTACGGATGGATGAGCAGATGAATGGATAACAAATTCATTCATTTCTTCAACAGTCATATAACATAGTAGAACTCCTAGCTTGGTGAGCAGGAGAATCAAACTCAAAACCTAAGTGGTGCTCTGACTTGTTTGGAGGTTTTAAGAGAATAAATTTAGCAATCTAGGCTCTTTTAGAATGAGGAAGTTGAATGTAGTGATTTCAGAGTTTCTTTCTTACACATTAGGGTACATGTTCTATGATTTGTGAAGTGAAGAGACTTGGTCCCCTTTCAGGAACTAGAAGCTAGAGATGAAGCCTGCCTTGCAGGAAGAGTTAAGAAAGTTTTTTAGTATGTTTCAGCCATCAGTTGGTACCAGTGTACTGTGGATAGCTAAGTAGCTAAGGATTGTCAAAGATAAAGAGATTAAAGAGTTGCTTTAGTCACATATTTGGACACTGGGGCTTGTTGTTTTTTTTTTCCACTTTTTGATGAATTTTGATTTTTTTTTGGCATCCAAAATTTAATCTTGTCAGGAACCAACAAGGGCCTACCTAGGAGTCATCTCCTTTCAGGGGAGGTTAGTCAAGAGTGGATGGTTCCTCTGTTACTGTCACTTGCTCTAAAGGGCTGTCTTCTCTCCCATACTAGGTGATCTGTGTAAGGATTAAATTTTTGATCTGAAGGTGGGGATATAGGATATAGAAACTGCAAAAGGCCCAGGAACTAGAAAAGTCTAGCAAAAATACTCCCCGATTAGGATGTAGGAGATGATTTTGTTGGCTTAAAGAACCTTCCTCTAAGGTTAAGGAGGCAACATGGGTATGTGAGGGTGTGTGTATATATGGGGTAGTTCTTTTCTTATTCTCTGAGCAGGAACATGCCCCTTGCTCTCAGTTATTTTCCTTTTTCTCTGTTCTTTCTCACTTCCACATTTTCCAGTGTCTTGATTTTTATGAAAGAATTATTTAGTCCTCAAAGGCTTTACACAGGTGTAAGTTGTATTGCAGCATGGAGAACTTTATCAACAATTTTATAAAATTTAGGGGCTTATTTAGAGTGCAAATTAATTTTTCAATCATTATCATAGTGGGTGATATGTATGCCATATGCATTCAAGAGCCATGAGCTTGATAAAAGGGTGTATGTGTGTGTTTGTAAAATGTAGGCCTACATTTGTGCATGCTATGTACCGCAAGTAGTAAGACTATGGGTATGTTGACAGGGTGCACACTTATGTTATAGTAGAAAAAAGAAATAAAGTCACTATTGCCTGTCTAATGCTGTGGCCTTGATATTATTCTTAGGCCTTGAGTCAGTTTAGAATTCAGCTAGAGCGTCCTAGAAAGTTTTCTTAGAGGTATGTCAAACTGGAAGAGATGTCTTTCTGAGGCACTTCGAACTGTACATTTACTCAAAGTTTGAAACAAGGAGTTGGTGTGGTTCTTTAAGCATATGTCAGGTGGCTGATTTTCCTGGTGACAGATGAAGTTAAGAATTAGGGTACATGTATCTTACTAATGTATTCTGCTTTGGTTGACTCCAGGTTGTGAACTTGTCACCTCTAGTAGTTCTTGTTTAAATTTATAATCTTTAGAGAGTGAGAATTCATAGTGTGGGTAATATGGGTGGTGAAATGTCATGATGACTGTCTCATTGGATGTGTTACTGCCCTAATGTGGCACATCGTCTATATGTGCACATTTCTGCATTGATCTGTGACCAGTAGTCTCCCCTGTATAGTATTTGGATAAAAGAGGTCTTGCAATTTAATATATAAAGCAAATTTTCAGCAACATAAGTGACAGCATTTCTTTATGTGTGTTAAAGAGGTAAAATTGAAGTATTAGTGGTCATTCTAACACAACCATCCTATTTTCCAGAAAGTAATATAGGAGTGGTATAAGGATATTGTCCAGGGGTATGATTTATCTAAACTGCAATACCAACCTTGTCTTTATAAACCCTGGGACCTTAAGCAAATGACTTACTTTTTTTAAGGGATAATATTTGTACTTACAGAAAACTTTAAAAATTAAAAGAATGGATGTTTAGAATTTTAGCATAATTCTTGGCACATAAACACTAATATGTTAAGTAGCATATTGCGAGATTTGCATAGTAAACATAGTAAACAGACTCTTCATCAGAGAACTGGGTCTTTCGAGGTTGAGGTGTTTTCCTTATCACCTTTTGCCAGATGTGAACTCTGAGGACAGGAGATTGCAGTTTCAGCAGGTAGTGAAGAACACACCGTGTGAGCATAGCAAAGGAACTGCTCAACTTATGTTCTGATGGGAGTAGCAATCAAAGGAGTAAACCTCTGGGATGTATGTCACAGGGTAATAAATGCTGTGGGAGAAACAAGACAGAATAATGGGTCTCAGCAGGATGGGGAGAATATTTCAGAAAGGGTTCTGGGGAAAGCTTCTTTGAGTCAAGTGAAGAGGAAGCATCTGAAGATCTAAGAAAGAATGTTCCTGGAGGACAGGAAAATACACGCCCAGGTCCTGATTTAGCTCAGATGTAGCTAGATCACTTCAGTTCCTAAGATAGGGAGTTCAGAGATTTCCAACTGCAGTGGAAACTCTTTGAGGGCTTTTAAATAAAGGATTTTGATGGCCTAACTTGCATTTTTAAAAAATGAACATCTGGTTCCTGCATTGAAAATAGACTTTATGGGAAGCCAAGAGTGGAAACAAAAATGCCAGTTAGGTTATTGCAGCAGCCTGATGAGATAGGTGCTGGCTTAGGGTGGGCTGGTAGTGGTGGAAGTTTAGACTTGGGATAGCAGATTCAGTCGGGCTTGCTGCGGATTCATTTAAAGGCAAGAAGAAGCAGAACAATCAAAGAAGACTTGTAAGGGTGTGCTGAGCGTGTGGTGTATGGTAGGACCATTTCCTGAGATGGAGAAATCTGGGGTGGGAGGTAGTAGTCTCTGTCTTAAATGCATAATATTTGGGACATCTATCAGACTTTTCATGTAGGGATGCTGAACACATAATTGGATATACAAATCTGGAGTTCTGGAGTGAAGTGGAAGCGAGAGATAGAAATGGAGGTTCATAGCACAGAAATGATACTTGACGTCATGAGATTACAAGGAACCACCCAGAGACAGAATGAAGACAGAGAAATTGGCCCAGGCTTGGAACATCAACGTGGGAAGCTGGGAAGAAGAAAAAATCCATCAGATGCAGCCAGTGAAGTCAGAGGAAAGCCAGGGTTGAAAGTGTCATAGAAGCAAAGTGAACAAAGTGATTCAAATATGAAGAAGTGATCAGCTAAGTCAAATGGTGTGGGAGGTTGGATTAGACGAGAAAAGAAAATTCCCTACTGAATTGGGAAGGGGGAAGGGTCTCGTTGCCCCCAGTAAGAAGACAAACCCATGTTGTGTCTGGTGTATTCACATTCCCTGTGCCTGAGCCGTGTTTGTAAGGTTGTGGGATCTGTAGAATGAGTGAATGTTTGAGTGAATGAATGAATGAATAATGGATAGACAAGCCTGACTTTCTTCTTTCTTTTTGGCCTCAGTGCAGTTTTGCTTGTCTCACACATTATTTTTTAGTCTCACTAGAGACAAAATCATGGGATTATAAGTAAAACATACACACGGCATCTTTGTTCCCATCAGCAATCTGTGGTGGATTCAACTTTTAACTCACATGTCAATTAATGAAAATTACCATTGCTTTACATTATGCCATCAGGTGAAGTAGTGCAAAAAGTGACCTAATCCATTAGTAACCACACCCCTTTCCTCCTTGCCCTGGAGTTTACAGGGTGTCTGTTAGCCTTCTGAGTAGCTTATCATTTGCTCATATGCTGCTGTGAGAACACTTTCAGTAGTGTAGGTGCGAACTGACTTCAGTGGTCAAACCCAGGGCCATTTAAGTCCAGGCCATGCAGCTCTTTTACCCTACTGTCAGTGTAAACCAGCATGGGTGCACTGAATCCAGCCTTGCACATTCCCAAACTGTTTTCTGAGGCATCACGGGGTGACACAGTGAGTTCTTAGGGAGGCTGTAGGGTATTTTAATGTTTTTGAGGCAAACACAGAAATAATCAGCATTTGTCAGCTACCATGTGAGCTACTGGCTTAAGGTAATTCATAGTTGCAGTATTAAATCACAACATTCCTTTCAATGATGTCATATCTTTGCAGAGTTGGGCTTTCAGGGTTTGCTGTGATAAAAAGCCTCCACCGTGTAAAAATTAATGTGGAGCAGGAAATGGGATCTGCACCTCATCTAATTCCAGGTTGTGTAATGCCCAGCAGCAGTATGTCTCATTAAAAATTATTGTGACCACCCCCCACCTTGGGAGTTGAACCCAGAGCCTTACACTGAACTATGCTTTGGAGTGTTTTTTAGATTAGTGAGATAAGGTCCTGATAGGTCACCAAGGCTGGGTTCAAACTTGTAATCCTCCTGCCTCAGCCTCCAAGACTGTTTGGATTATAGGTATATGCCACCACACACACCTGGTTTAAATTGCAGTAAATTAAGAATGAAATAAAAACATCACTTTCCTAGCAGTTCACATCTTGTTTCTTTTCAAATAACTACTAAGTTGTTAGAACATGAATACTTACTAAATTGTTTAGAACTGTCTGTTTAACACATAGACTTATTAGGTATTTCTCTTGGCCTAGGGGTGCGAGGAAAAAATTGAGACATCAGAGTGTCGTGAACTGAAAAGATTTGCTAAGTTTGACTTAGCATCTTAGAGATCCAGCAAAAAAAAAAGGGAGGGGGGCATCCAGCTGCCTTCTGCAGCTTGGTCCCTCTGCTGCCCTGCAGCTTGCCCTAAGTTGATGCCACTTAGCACTCTGTCAAGGGTCCCTGTGAAGTGATTGGGTGAATTTGCAAAAATAATAGATATCTCCGAGTGATGCAGCTTCTCCCAAATGAGTGTTCTTTGGGTACAGATTGCTGGTAGCCCCTGCTCACAAATGCATAGTGTTACTCCCCACCCAGGAGAAAGTCAGAGAGAGCATCCTTTCCCCTCCCGCCTCCTCCCCACCAGGTCCCCTTGCAGCAAGCATTACACCAGGGCTCCCAGAATAGGGCTACTCTAAGGCATGAAGGTCAGATAGATGGTTAAGGAGACTCCGGGGCTTGGATTGGAGCTCTCTCATGAAAGGTTATTTCATTTCTGTTTTATTTTCCTGACCATGAAAACACGTTCTGAGCTGTAGACATAACTACCGTACATGGAAACTTTCACAACAGGGCCTTTTATATCATGGGGACCACCTGGATCTGTTGGACAGTCCTCTTTGTAGACAGTGCTATAGGATACACTGTTGTGGTGTATTGCACTTAGCTCTTAAAATCTCAAAGTCTATATCTGCTCATAGCAAGCATATGTTTTTGAGATTCAAAATGAGAAAGTAGAAAAGACCCATTTTCATGGGTTGTGAGGCAGATCATGTGCTTTAAGACTCTGAAATGAGAACTTAGTGAAAGTGCAGATTTATGGCCATCCAGAAAGATGAAGGGCAGCGAAGTGAGTAAGTTACATAATGTGGCATCATCTGTTTGCTCAGGGGTACTGTAAGGACTCTGGAGTGCATGGGAGGTCTCTTTTACCTTCACGTTTTTGCCTTTCTTTGCTGAATGATCCTCTTGAGTTTTTTTCCTTAGAAGCAGTTGTCAATCTATTGATACTAGTCTTCTCTTGCAAAGTACTCTAACCAGTGAGAATTCTGCATTTTCTCCTCCACTATAGAGCTATTTTTCCTACTTCTTTTTTCTTTCTGGCCTCTATGTTCCCATC
>NW_004955434.1:8496010-8546563 GCF_000276665.1 Chinchilla lanigera | reverse complement strand
GTAATATATATAAAGATAGGATCCCGATGATCCCTATGAACACATATTACCTTCATAATCTGGACAGTTTCTCAATCTTTTCTCCAGAATGCCATAAAATTTGGGAAGATGAGCTTCTATATATCCTTGGGTTTCAGTATCTCTAAGTAGTACCATTATCTCTACAGTAGCACTATGAGAATATGAGTATCCAATTTCCACGGCAGTGCTGACCTCTGGGAAAACAGTGATAGGCACAAATGTAACCATATACATAGCTTTAATTTTTTGTAGGAATATGTAACTTTGAGCTAGACACATTTGTATTGCTCAACAGCTGTGTCTGCTGGTGGCTTCTGTATTGGACAGTACACCTCTGGGTACTAAGACACGGAGAGAGACGTTTCAGGCAATTAATGAATTGAAAACAGTTCTTGACCTTTGTGCTTCCAGAAGGGTGGTCTTGGGAAGCATTTCATAGTTCAGTGTCAGTCTTTCAATGACTTTTATCAGATTCCTAATCAACTGAGGAGTATGAGACATGACCTGAAGCAGGTAGAAGGCCAAAGGTGTCTGCTATTCCTTCAATGCATACTTAATTCCCTTCCTCATCTCCCTCTCTATTTCTGCTTTCTATACTTAAATTTCTCTACTTGTTGGAAGTCTAGGGTCTAAACAAATAAAGACTAGTCTTGCTGGTGAAAATAACTCAGTAGTTAATAAGTATGTCTTTAAATCTTGGAAACATATTTTCATCCTTTTTACACCTTGATTTACATGGCAAAAAAGATTTATTATTCTTGAAATTACAGAATGACATCTTATTCCTGAAAGGCTCAAAAGCCAGCAAGTACGATATATTTTCCTATATATGTGTGTCACAGTGACAGGAGGTACTGCCCACCTGCACCCTATCTGTGAATAGGGACAAGTTTGAACAGGCCCTACTTCCGGTATCTTGGTTAAGCATTATCTTATGTTCCTTGGGTTGCTGTTTCATAACACCATCAGAAGTATAAACTGAAAGCACCCCCATTTAACTAACTCTGAGTCTGTCTTGAGAATAAGAGGTAGGCTGGTCGAGGGTGGGGACTTGGTGAGTTAGCAGCAGCCAGCTGCGTAAAAGAGAGTATGATCAACTTTGACTTCCATCCATTTTCTTCCCCATGAAGTAAGCAAGTTGAATTAGATGAGGCATCTTTCAGTGTTTTTTTATGAGGAGGGTCTGTTTTTAATTATCTGTATGTGCGGGGGATAGTGACTAGGTACTGACTACCTGGGGGGCTGTTGATCCTGCAGTCGATTAGTTCTTCCTGAAGATGAGCAATTAGAGAGAGATCCTTAGATCTCAGGAAACTTAAGGCCCTTGGTAGTCTCTGTTCTCACTCTTGCGGAATAGTTGATGTGGTGCTCATCTGGGTTTTTAACAAAGAGATTGGGTCCAAGTTGTGGAGTCTTCTTTAATGTTAGAGAAGCATCAGGAATGTTTGGGGGAGGATTATGTAGGGAACAACGGCAGCTATCAAATGTCGAGCTCACAGAGGTCCACTGGTGTGAAGAACTATGTTTAGAAGTAGGATTGGAAAAGTACAGAGGTTGAATTATTACCGTGTGTTAGGAATGTGGAATGTTGCTTGGTTAAAAGAAAAAAAATGACAGTAATGCCATACTGGTGTAGCCAAATACTTCGTATTTTTTTTGTTTTTGTCTTTTTGAGACAGGGTCTTGCTATGCAGTTCAGGCTGGCCTTGAGCTCACTTTGCAGCCTAGGCTGGCCTTGAACTTGCAGTGATCCTCCTGTCTCAGCCTCCCGAGTGCTGGAATTACAGGTGTGTGCCACCATGCCTGGTTAAATACTTTGTTTTCAAGTCGCTTCAAATTATTAAATATATTAATTATATATCATATATATTTAGTGTAGTGTTATCTAGTGATCATTTTTCAGGTTAATGTTTTCTAAGAGGAAAGATAGGTCTGTTACTTCCTTAGTATTTAAATCTTTTGTTTCATATTGGGTCCTTTATCTCTTCAAAATAATGCTACATTATAATGGTGATAGTAATAATCTTGCCCCCTCCCTTTTTTTTTCTTTTTGAGACAAGCTCTTGCTATGTAGTTCAGGGTGGCCTTGAGCTCACTTTGTAGTCCGGGCTGATCTTGAACTTGAAGTGATCCTCCTGCCTCAGCACCCCCAGATGCTACCACGCCCGGCCTTTACCCCTGATTTTAATAGGGATGCTTCTGCTGCAGGAATTACTAACATTGTTTAGAATACATGGATGGGCTTTAGGGAGTGTGTTTGCACCAAGAACGTACGTATGTATTTGGCTTTTATGGGTTGTGAGACCGGGTCATGTGCTTTAAGACTCTGAAATGAGAACATGTATGTATTTTTATTTATATATCTATGCACAGTCTTAGAATATTAAATAATTATATACTATTATAGTTATAATTATGTATTATTATTTTAGTATGTTATATTGTAATCAAATGTATTATTTTAATCATGTGGGTAATACACCTCTATTTCTCTACTTCATTTTTCCATAAGATTGTAGTCTTTGAGTTCATCTTTCCTTTTATTTGTTTTAAAACACTTACCTTTAGACCTTTAAGGCTGGATCCCGTTAACTAGTTTTGACTGATGGTGGTGACTGCAAAGGGGAACAGCTATTGAAAGAATCTAGGCAATTGTGAGCTTTAACTGTGGTGGCTCAGGGTACTTTTTCATGGCTGGGGAAGACCTTTCTCATACGTTTTGGGGCACACTAGAATCAAGAAGATCACAGAAAGGAGAGCTGACCAAAGATAATCTAGTGTTTTTGAAACTCAAGGTGATTTAGAAATTCTGCTGTTTGGGTGACAAACACATTGCAGAATTCAACTACTTATCACAAATTATTCTATTGTACTTAACTCAGACTACATGTGAGCTGGCTTATTTAGAGCAGGAAAGCTCAATAATGTGAAAAGGACTGAGGAAAATGATAGAGACTATCTCGCTGGACAATATTCATTAAAGCAAATGAAACAATAATTTACAGTTTATGCCAGGAGTTAATAGAGACAGAACATGAGGTCTGTTAAGAGCTCCAAATAAGTTTTGTAATGGGCCCTATAATTTTGTCTTAAGAATGGACAGCAGAAAAGAGATGAGACTTGCTCTTACCTTTAACCTTAAGCATATTTCTTATCAGGCAAGTACCTTTGGTCAACAGCAGTCGGTGAACAACCTGAGGTCTACTCTTGGGAAAATGCATTCCTGAAGTGGTGGGCTATGGCTTTATTGACACTACCAAGGACCTTAGGTTTCATGAGACCTAAGGGTCTCTAATTGCTTACACTTTTAAGTCTTAGTTGGAGACATGAGAAATTTCAAAACAACCCAAAGTGGCACTTAGAGAAAATGCACGTATATTAAGATCATCTGTGGAGTTGTGAAAATATTTTATCTTCAATAAGATCCTGAGAAGCCCACTTCCTGTCTACATTCTTGAGAATCTGTGACTTGTTTCTTTAGGCAGTGACTTCATATATGTTGGCTTATATGCAGAAGCACTTCAAATGCTGATTAGTAGAAGCATTACTAACCATTCCAAGGGAAGATGTGTTAGCTTTGTTACTGTAACAAAATAACTCATAGAAAGCAACTGAAAAGTTGGAACGATTTAATCTGACTCATGGTTTTAGAGGTTGAGTTCATGGTTGATTTGTTTGATCACCATGGATCTGTGCCAAAGGAGAACATCATGGCAGACAACACATGGCAGAGAAGAGCTGCTCACTTTGTGGCAGCCAGGAAGTGAGTGGGTGTAGGGAAGTAGAGAGAGAGAGAAAGAGAGAGGATGAGACAGAGGGAGAGAGAGAGAGAGAGAATATAGGAATGAAAATGAGAATGGACGGGTCTAGGAAAAAACACACCCTTCAAGGAAATATCCTCAATGACATACTTCTTTCAACCAGGCCCTACCTCCTAGCCTTTCCACTGCCACTCAGTAACCTCTTAATCTATGAATCCATAAATAGATTAACATGTTCCGGAAGCCAGAACCCTCATTACCCAGTCACTTACCAAGGGCCGCAGCTCTGATCACTGTGGTAGTGGGGCCAAGCCTTCAATGCATGAGCTTTTGGAGGACATTTAAGATCTTAACTGTAACACATTTTACAAAGGTTTATTGCTTCTTAGCCTCAGAAATGGAATGGGCCCTCCTCAGTGGGGTGTTTCCTTTTTTAGAAGGTAAGGGAGGTAGAAACACAGCCAAGAATTACTTTTCTCTGATCTTTCAAATGTAGTTTGCTAAGTCAAACTGGAAAAGGAAAAGTAAATGCCAGCACAAGGAATAGAAGATATGAAAGTGAATGGTAACTACCTTGATAGTAAGTTAGAATTCTGCATCGGGCCCCCGTGGGTCAGTGCAGGGCACTTTGACATACTCTGAGGAGGTGGAAACTGCATGCCATCTTAGAGGCATTTAACAAGGAAGGTAGGCTTATTAGAGCCTAAGGCAGATCTTAGGTTATAATAAAAATATAAAGTGTGGTGGGAATCCAGGGGAATTTGAGGAATGGAGAAGATGGGAATTTTGTGCTTTTCAGTCCAGAGGTAGGTTTCTGGAAGGAGTCCACTCCAGGCCAGAGGAGGGTAAAGCTTGCAGGGGTGAAAGTGTTCCTGAAGCACTTAAGTGTCCCCTTGTGGCTGAGGGCAAGCGAGGTGGTAGACAGGGCTGAGGAACTGCGGTGGAGCCTTGCGATGTCGTCCTTCAGTGCCGTTTTACTGTGTTGGCAGTGGTAAACTGTTGAAGGATGTTTGGGGAAGAAATGACACGGTTTGAGTGGGGTTTTAAGACCATTTTGGCAGCTAGTGACCAAGCATTTTGGGAAAGAAAATAATGTGCCTGGATTGCATTTAGAAATCTCCCACCGTGTATTTTTTTCTTTAATCATTTAGGAAGAAAGTTCTTAGCACCCGCCATTACACCCCGACGTGTATAGCTCTCGTGCAATTTTCAAAGTGCTTTTATAATTTTGACTGCCTTATTTCATGTCAATGCAGTATCAAGTAAGTGGGGCTGGTGTTACGTCTCCCACTTTCTATAAATAGAAGCTGGAAACTGCTCAAGGTCAAAAACGGTCAAGTAGGGAGTTAGCAGTGGAATTTGGGTGTCCTGATTCCCTAAACAAATGATAGCATTCACCTTTTGTAGAACACTGGATCTTGTGTGTAATGCTGAAGGCTGTGGGCTAAGCGATCTGTTCTCTAAGAGAGGTAGAAGTCTTTGTAGGATCTGAGGTCGTGTATCTACAAAGCAGCAGAATATCTCCAAACTATCATGACCTGAACTAATGCTCAATCACTTAAAAATAAGTCAGTCAAAAACTGAGATAAATACCTTAAACATATTGTAGCTTTCTAAACACCTATTCATATTTATTTATCAGTCTTTTGATATAGGACCAGGTCTTTTCTTACTTCAATCGTCTTTCTTGCAGAGCTCTTCTGTAATTTAAAAGTATCGATTTCTTTAATGTGGAATGAGAACTTAAAAATATTTGTGAAGCAATCTTAGGTGTGGAACCATTTTAAACTTAAAAATTTCCCCTAAGATCCCTTACAGGTAATCTACCCCACATCCAGTTTAGCAGCAGTAGTTTAAAAGCAGTTTACCTTTTCTTTTTCTTTTTCTTTCTTTTAAGAAATCCTCTTTTCAGTGTATTTTCATAGAACAAGCCACTTTCTTTTTCTACTGACTTTATGAAATATTTAATTAAATTATGTCAATAGTATCAGGGTACAACTGTCATAACCACGTCTGTTATAAATGGGTTTGGGAACAAACACAGTGACTCTTAGTAAACATTCAACTGCACTGGTGGGAGCTAGTTACACTGGCATATTGGACAGCAGTGCCCTAGCCAAGAGCATTCACTGTGCCATGGGCAACCCTAGTGTCTTTCCTAAAGGAAATGGCAGAAAGCAGCTCTTCTGGTGAGTTAAGAGAGCGTTGGTTGCAATAGAATCAACAACAACACATTACCTGGAGGAGTTCCAGAGGTTGGGGGAGGGTAAGGCGGTCTAGGAGGATTTGCAGAATGCTTGGAGTATTAGTTGGGCCTGGAAAGATGGGTGGGATTCCGGAAGGGAAGTTCTTGGTAAGCAGGTGAGTGCATATGAAAAATCACTGTGATAGAGAGAAATTTAAATATCTGGCCTCCTGGCTTCAGTGTCGACCATAACTAATCCATTCCAGCAGATGAGAAGCTACCCTGTTTTAAGAATACTACAACAGAAACACTTAGGATTTTTTCTTACAGATCTAATGTCCCTTTGTAATAACCCTTTGTGTATTTGAAAATCATTGTCTTACTTCTGGTGTGTAGTCTGAGTTATCCCAAAGTGATAAAAATCATTTTATAGGTTCTTTATTCTAAACGTACTAAATAGATAATTTAAAAAGCATAAACCATTTCTCATCCAGTTTTCAAATTAACTGTGAAAGGTGTTAGCCCTGAATGTGTATGTATATCTGTGTAAGCATTATAAGTGTACATATGTATGCATGTCTGTGTACATATGCATGTATAAATATAATTATGCATGGAAAATATAGTGGTTGTAAATTATGCACACAAATGTGTAAACATACACCATAATTTTTATAGAAAAAAATTTAGACACCTGATTAGATAAAAAGCTAACCCGGCCTTAAAGGTGAAACTTCAAGGTCAGAGGATTGAGATTCTGACTCCTAGGTTCTGACTGCAGAGAAAGTTGGTTCTTTGCCAGCCTTTCACCTCAATCACTTTTGACTGATCCTTTCTGACCACTTCCTCTTCCTCCTTCCTGAACTATGTCACAGGTTAAATAAAATCGGACTCTTATTAGTTTGCTAAGCTTTCCTTTATTATTATGTGGGATTGCTACTGTAAAACCTTAACATATTGGTCCCTTTAGAGTTGCTTCTTCAAGAGGATTTTCGAAGGTGGAAGGTTTTTAAGTCCCAAAGTTGGGAATCTTGACTGTGAGACCAAGTAGTTTCAGGGATAATCATGGTAATTTTGTGTGGAACTTACGGAGATCTCATGAGTGTATTTTCTGTATTTGTACCTTATCTAGAATACTAATGCACACTAGAAATGTAATACAAGCCACAGAGATGAGCCATGCATATAATTAAACATTTCTAGTAGCTACATCAAAAAGGGAAAACAAGTAACATTATTTTTAACGACATATTTTGTTTAAACACTAGATCTAGCCAGGTGTGGTGGCGCATGCCTGCAATCCCAACACTCAGAAAGGTTGAGGCAGGTGGATCACAAGTGGGGGACTCAGCCTGGGAAACTTAGTAACATAGTAAGACTGTGTCAGAGTAAAAAAAAATTTTAAAGGGCTGCAGATATAGCTCAGTGTAAATGCCCTGGGTTAAATGCCCAATATAGCAAAAAGAAAAGAAAAAAAAAACCACTAGAACTACAGTATTTCAATGTGTAATCAAATACAGAAAGTTGATAATGAGATATTTTACCTTTCTCATGTTAAGTCTTCTGATTCTAGCGTGTAGTTTGTGTAGCATGTCTTCATCCAGACATGGCAAGTGTGTATTTGCCACACACGGCTAGTGCCACTCTATTGGATAAGAGCAGGTGTAGAGTGTCCCAGTGTGAGGAAAGAGTGTGTCCTCTCTGAGTTCTGGAACCCACTCAGTACAGGAAACTTGTTCGACAACCTTCATCAGCCAGGCTGGTTCCATGGTATGCACTGGTCATGCCCAACAACCAGCTGGAATCAGTGTTTTGTGGAGTGTGGGCCTTTGGTATGCCACTGTGTTTGATTTCACCTCGGAGGAAGCAGATGGATTCCTACAGAGATCTGAATAAAGGGGATTGTTCCTCAGAAAGGGTATTGTTGAGCAACAAGTATAAGATTTCCTGGATGGCATCCAAGCCTGGACAAGTTTTCTATAGATTGGCTGGCATACATTTTCCCCCACTTCCTGGAGATGCCCTGGAATTAGAAGGTGAAAACAGTCCTGTGTTACCCTGGGGGATCATAGGAGACGGCATGTTCCCGCAACTGACCAGGTTGGACACTCTTCCAGGGGTGCAGGTGTGTCAGGAAGGGCCACAGCAGCACACTGGCTCTTCCTTCCTGTTCAGGCTTCAGGGCACCCTGTGAGCCACTCATTGCTAAAGGACCCAAAGTCCCAGGATAAACATGGCACAACTTTAAGACTAAGAACACTACTATTAGTTTTGTATTAAAGTAAATTTAGCTGTCTGATGAGCGTAAGGTAGAGTTCACTCACATTAGAAAACAAAACACAGGCTGGGGATGTAGCTCAGTGGCACAATGCCTGCCTGGCAACCGTGAGGTCTTGAGTTTGATTCCTGGTACCAGAAAAAAAAAACAAACCCAAAACCCAGAGCTCCTAAGTCTTAGAAAAAGGAATTGACCGTGAATTGCTTTAGGACATTACTTTATTTCCTCAGGCTTGGAGATCATTTTTCTTTGCTTGTTAGGACATACTTGTAGGTGCATTGTCTTTCCCCTTACCCCACCACACTTCACCTTGTCCTCGTGTTAATCTGCCTTCAGGTTTCGGAGTGTGGCAAGCGGGCAAGGTCATATTATAAAGGGATTAGTCCAGAGGGAGAAAAGTTAATTTGGAATCAGTATTTTGGAAGAAAGGACAACGTCTATATGACCAGGAAAGATTAATTTCCATGGAAGATTAGTTTTAAAATACATTTATACACATACAGCTATGCATATATGCATGTATAGTCTTTGTTTTTATTTCAGTATTAGCACTGGAATGTGATGAATAGGGCTGTGTTGCTTAGATAATTGTCATTCCTGTAAGGCTTCCGTTGTGTAACTTAAATTTTTTCTTTCTTTGTTTTTGCTCCTGATTTTAAGACTTACATTGATTATAAGATGAAAATCAATCTATTAATATTGTGATTTAGTGCCGTCTTATCTTGCTCATCATTTTTGCTAATGGCTTTATTTTGAGAGAAATTGGAAAAAAGTAAGTTAATAACGAATAAAATAATGCAGAATAGTGAGACGAGGACTGTTACCCTTTATTGTGGTAAAAGTCTAATGATTCAGAATTAGGAAATGTATTTTCTATTTGCTGACGGTCCTGAAACCCGGTACCCATGGGAGTCTTACTGATCATAATTCTTTTTCTACTGTATTTAGATGTAGCCCCCAAATAACTTTTCAATCATCCGTTGGTATGTTCAGGTGGAAACCTAGATATAATCAAAAAAGGGGAGGAATGTAGGGGGTGGAAATATGACAGAAAACCCTTAGATCAGTTTTTTAGTAATGCTTCTTTGAAAAGGGAGAAAGAGATAGATTATAACAATTACTCACATCCCCTCCAGCCTGCAAGGTCCAGGCCTTCTTCTATTGCATTTTAAAGTATACATTTTATTGGTATATACTGGCCATATGTAATGCTTACAGTCATCTTGGGAAGTTGGTACATATCCATATCACGTCTTAATAACTTGTACTTCCCCTTTACCTCCCTGCCCTCTCCTTTCCCTCATTGTTATATTGAATTTAAGGAAAGCTAGAGAGCATTAATATAGTGGTTTTCAATGTTGATAGTAAGATCCCAAGGACTGATTTATTGAGATGTTGTCCTCCAAGTTTTCTCATGAATTATACCATACTAAGAGCTTGATCTCCAGCTCTCCAGGACCGGCACAAAGCTGCAGCCTATAACCTAGGCCTGCTTCTGGGAATACAGTATACAGAAATATGAGAATGTCAGCCACAGTGCAGAAGACACTGGCTACAACCTGCCGTGGGAAGCGAAAACAACTGTCTGAAACTTTCGAAAGCTGGTCATTTCATTACTCCCAGAGAAAGCCTGACTCACAGAGGCTTTGGGACGTCGATGTTTCAGGGTTTAATTAAAGGAAGCCTACCCGGGAAGAAAGATGTCCAGTGGGCATGTCATACTGTGGAGAGGTGTCTGACTCACAAGGAGAGACAAAGAGGAAGAACATTTGTTCAAAAAATTGTTCGTGTTTTCGTGAAGAACTGAGAAGTCACTGTTGGAGATTTTATTCTGCTTCCAGAAAGGGTTATCGTTTTTTTGGTGGGTTCTCATAGGCTTTCTGAGTTCAGATAGCCCCAGTGGGTTAGCACTGCAGGATGGGGGCATGTTTGTTAAATGGTAAATTGGTTGTCTAGGTATATTTCAGGAAGGAAGTTAGAATGTTGGCGGAGCATTAGTGTCTCTTTCATGTGGGTAGGCATTTTCATTCTCAAACTAAAAGGTTTAGAGTTTTGTTCGCATTCCCTTCCTATCAAAGTAACAATTTCCTCTCCTTCTGTCCCATCTGTTTTGAGCAGAGGTTGGAGGCGGATAATACGGAGTGTGTAGGAAGAGATGACTTCTCTCCCTTGCAGTTACATTGTTTCAGTCTCTTAGGAAGTACTTTGGAGGAATACCCTGATTCCTTGCGAGGCAGCAAGAGAAGTCCCCAGTTTCTTCAACGAGGAGTGGTTCTCAAAGCTTGTCCCTGGTACTGTGCTCACTGGGAAAGAAAAAAGGCAAGTTGGAGACAGGAAATTCCTGAGCAGAATTTTTATTCTAGGACATTCTTAGGTAGAGCTCCTGAGGAAGGATTTCCTGATAATCCTGGGTCAAAGGTAGAACGGAGGGAACTTTCGAAAGACGGATTCTGTTCATGTGACCCTGCTGGGCTAGGGAATTAACTTAAGGAAGGAGAAGTTATTTAAAACTACACCAGACTGGATGAAGTGCCGAAGTAGTGGAGGACTGGAAAAGGGAAACTGTTTCCAGTGTTTGAAAAAACAGGAAGAGAGAAATGAGCCTGTCAGGAGTTACACTCTCCATTTAAAATTAATCTCAAGTGAAACAGTGGAAAAACATTGCAAAACAAAAGGCATGTCCAATTACAGAGAGGTAATTAGAACAACAGTTTCATAAACCATATTTTAAAAATTGCATTTATGAAATGGGGATAAAAAAATGATGGCTGAATTAGACAGTGAAAGTGCTACACTGAAAGCTGGATTGGTGGTTTAAAAAGTAAATTAATCCCAAGTGATAAAAATACCATTTGTAGGTTTCCAGTCATGCCTCAGGGATTCTTGGACTAAACTTGAAATAGGAATTTCTATTTTTCACTTCAAACTATTTTTTTGCATTTTCAGTTAAAGACTTAATTTGTATTTTGATTTTTTTCCAAACACTGTAAAGTTACCATGACTGGTCATTTATTTTTCCTGTTGTCATTATATTTATGGCCGTATAATATTCCACCTAGAAGCTACTTGATTGTGCCTTGTATTGGATATTTAGATTATTTTAAAGAGCACTTTTATTGCTCAAATAATCTGCTCTAGACATCTTTGCACAGTGCAACTTTTCCTTATTGGAGTATTTCTTTAAAATTATTTATCAAGTAAGATAAGGGAAGGAAATGAACATCTGGGTGACTGTTTAGGCTTATTGTTATACTAGTTTCTAAAGCATTTGTGATTTTTCACATGGAGGAAGAGTAGATACGGCACCTGGGCCCGCTGAGGCTACACAGGCTGGAGGATTCTCTGTGTTTAGTGCAGCTGGAAATGATTCTCAGCTGCGGTGATGCTGAGTAATCTCCATCAGAGCACTGGACTTAAAAAAAAATTCACAATAAATTAATATGGGCAAAAAGAAAACCTGCCAGTCAAACATTTTAGGTAGCCTTCACTGGAGGGAATTTTTTCAGGTTGGCATTGTTTTGTGTGAAAGATTTTGGGCCTAAGAACTTTGGGAATAAATTACATTTAAATACATTAAATCTTATTTTAGATAAGACAGCATCTAAAGATGCCTTTCGTGTAGCAGGGGCTCTGTACTACTTGTGAGTAAATGAAGTGTTGAGGGAAACTTGTTTCTGACAATCATGTTGAAATGAATTATTTTGCTCATGTGGAAATGAGACTCCTCTGCTTGACATTTCAGCTATTTTTCCACCCAGGTTTTCTTAAAATTAGCTTTGCGTCTACAGTTCACTGTTACAGCCAATATTTGCAAATACTGTAACAAAAAACTGTTTAAACAGAAAAACAAATATTCAATCTGTCACATCCCAACCCTTGTGGAAAAGGGAAATACTTTTTAAAAGTGGGAATTCTGAGTACTATAAACTGTTTGGAGCTGAACCTATTTAAAAACTCACAACTTAATAAGTGAAGGAGACAAACTGGCACAAACCACAAACATGTTTAGCGCATGAGGTCAGCAGTCTCCTCACCTTCAAAACAAAAGGTTTCTCCTGCTTTTTTTTTTTTTTCTATTTTCTTTTTTACTTGCATTTTTCTGCTTTTTTTTTTTTTTGACAACCACGTCAAGTTTTCCTGGCTGTGCAGAGGGAGCAGGGCTCCAACTGCTAAGCTGTGTGAGAACAGTGAACTTGGTCAGTGAGGATCATTTGTCTCCAGTTGTCAACAAAGGCTTGTTTTACTAGGAACAATGACTACGCAGGTTTGTGCAGCGTGTTGTGTGCAAAATCGTTAATCAGTAAGCAGCTTGAGCCATATTCAAAATCTCTTTTACATAGTTATTTTGCTCTTTAGGGGTGATTGTTGTTTCTGTCGGTTGGCAGCATCTGAGAAAAAAGTTCATCAGTATGCCGGGATGCGTTCTGCAGGGAGAGCCTGCCTCAGTCCTCTGATGCTTTCTTTCGGTTCTCTTTAATCTGTTTTCAGCGGCACACAGACCCGTTATTATTGATGTTTTAGTACAGCAGAGTGATTAAATGATAATGATTTTGTTTTCCATCCAAGAGAAAAGATTTTTCCAGCGGTGGGAATACTTCAGCGTCCTTTATCCAGTGCCTTTTTACACACTCACGCTTGGGTTTGCGTACCCACTCCCACATTCACACTCACAGAGGGCCTTGGTTCCAAGTACAGAAAGGAGGACTTGGCCATTAGGACGGGTGCTAGCCTAGAGCCCGTAGGAGTAACTGGGCGGGGGCGGGGGTGTGAATGAATTCTTCTGCTCTGTTTGGCACTTACCAAAAGGACTGAATCACTGTAAGAAGCGCTTGGAGCTGAACTCCAGCCTGGCTGAATGACTGAGATGAAGTTGTTAGAAACTTGAAGCTGCTGAAAGTTCCATTTTGAGTCCAGAGCAGTACACACACACACACACACACACACACACACACACACACACACACGTCTTCTCCCTGCACTCATATCAACTTTTCCCACACACTGACCCTCCCGCTGCGTATTTATGAAGTCTGGTGGGTGCAGCCTTCCATGCTTACCTGAGGCAGTTCACACATGACACCTGGAACTATGTGCAGTGGTGCCTTCGGGAGTCCTAACTCTAGAGCCTTGGTGAGGGATGGAAGAGTGACACGAGCCTCCTTTGAGATGGTGGAGTGGTCTGGATCAGGGCACTTAGCCAGTAGACATTCACGTACTGATGGCTTGCTATTCACTGAGTTCTCACTCTGTGCTGGGTTCGGCTGGGCATACTACACAAGCTGTGTGTCATTTAGTCCTCAACAGTGCAGTGAGATCAAAAGTCTTGTTGAAGGTGGCATGGCCAGGATGTGGCAGATAATTGAGTCTCTGGAACCACACTCACCCCCAACTCCCTGCCGTGATGTCTTGTCACTGGGACCCCTTGCTTCTGAAAGATGTTAATTAAGTATATGGAGGGGAGGAGGTGGACCAAGGATCTCCTCAGATTGGAGAGCAGGAGTAGTGTTAAAGATCTAACATACTAATCATGGGCTCAGTGGTTTGCAGCAAGTGCTTTAGCTGTGGTGACTTTAGTTGAAGGTCTTTTAGTTTGAAAGCTGAGGTATGATTTGTGTAGCTGAACCACGATAGTGACACCACATCTTCGAGCCAAGAATCTTTTAAAATACTCCTGAGAGCATCCCCTGAGCCCTGAAGATTCATCCCTGAGCTAAAGTTGGAGGGATTGATGAAAGTTCTGGACTTCTCAGGATGGACAGACTGCATAGAACCTGAGCAGGCGCACGAGGAGTCAGTCTTGATACAGAGTACAAGCCTTTCAGGAGGGGCCCAGCTAGTGCCTAGACTTGTCCATAGTGACATTGGCTGGCTGTGACCTTTGGGCTCTTGGATGGAAACTGTCCCTAGAGAAGCAGCAGGTAACTACAAGAACACCAGGAAATCACCTTCTCTGCCATGTTCGAAGATTGAAGACGGTGTGGGAATTCTTTCTCTTTGAGAAAGGCAGCATCTATTTATATAAGTGGTACCAAAATTATGTAGTTTGTCAATGGAGCTTTTCCGTCTCGTTAATGCAGACATTACTGTCATGCGGTGACAGTGATTGTGGTACTGGTAGTCTTGGAAGTGCAGTAGTTGATGACATGCTAGAATGGAAAAGAAACTGGTTCAAACACAAAAATATTTTACCCCCCCTCCTTCCACCCAAAGTATTCTTGGTTGACAGTCTCTTCTCAGGGAAGGCCAGAGTTGCCCTCCTATAATTAGGGCAATTGTAACCTATTACTCCGTGTGTGTGTGTGTGTGTGTGTATTCGTGTTACTGAGAATCAAATCCAGCCACATCCCCAGCCCTCTTTTACTTTTTTATTTTGAGATAGGATCTTGCTAAGTCACTATATTGCCCAGGCTGAGCTTAAACTCACAATCCTCCTGCCTCAGTCTTCCGGAGTATTGCAATTACTGGTATATGCCACCGCATTCTGCTGACCTGACACTTACTTACTTCTTAATACTGAATATTTAAACACGACCTAGTTGCTGGAAATTTTAGGAGGAAAAATAGAAGAGTAAGAGTAACATGGGCAATTTCTTAATTTTAGATGCCTTTTTAAAAGGCTCCCCTAATTTCTTTATCTTTAATATGACTACTGCAAGAAGCATGTAGCTGTTTAGTAATAATCTGCTTGTTGTTATAAAACTTGTATAAAGTTTAGAAAATTTCTTGTATAGTAACCTACAAGTAAACTACTAAATTAAGCCTTTAAGCCTTGGATCTTATCTGTTTAAAATAAAGCAAGGACGTCCAGAGCAGTGATCACATTGTTCGAAGTCCCACAGTAAGTAAGTGACAGAGTGAGAACAAGAACCTAAATGTAGTGCTAGAGGCAGGCGCCTTTGTGCCATTTGTTAATATAATGCTTTGAGTTGTGAAACAATGATCTGCATAAATGTATACAAAACTTTAAAAATACCAGAATTTTTCTCCTGATTTTTAGTAAGAGAGAACAAAAACTTACTTTGTGAACGTTGCTTACTGCGGAACAGAGGAAAAGCCTTTAACAGGAACACTGTGACAATCAGAGGGCCTTCGCCAGCTCTGTCTCAGACTTTCTGTTAAGCCCACTTGAACTACATCCTTTGTTACATTCCCTCTGTGGTCTGTGAGTGTGAAGCTTCATGTTTGAATGTCTGGAAATGTCCTTATACAGTACTGCCTTAATGACTGAATGATACTTTAGCTGGGCATAAAATTCTTTTTTTGGGGGCACATAAAATTCTTGATTGATGTCTATTTTCCTCAGGACTTTGAAGATTTTATTGTTATTGGCATTGACTTTTTGCTTTTAAGAAGTTTGCTAACCATCTAACTGTAGTCTCTGAGAGTTACTAACCATCTAACCGTGGTCTCTGAGAGTTTTGCTCTCTTGACATGTTTTTCTGTTGCATGACAGTGTATTTAGGTGTGAATGTATTTTTCTTTATCCCAGGCATGCTTTCAATTCAAGAACTTTTTCCTTCCCCAGTTCTGGTAGAACTCTCCAAATATTTCACCTTTCTAGTTTTCTCCATTCTTTTTTTTCCCCCTGAAATTATTATTTGATAGGTATTGCAGCTTGTCAATATATGCTCTAAATCTCTTAATTGAATTTTAAGTTTAAAGAAGGGTATTTGCCCCCTGCTTCCTTCTAAATGATCTTGGCATGATCTTCTTAATTACTATCTTTTAGTGTGTCAGATACAGATTCTAACCTATTTTTTGAATTTTTGTAGTTCAGTTTATTATACTGTTATGTTCCAGAATTTTTGTTTTGGAACAGAATTTAATATCTCTGTTAAAAACAAATATCTAGTATATATCTATACTTTGCTTTGGTTTTTTTTTTTCCCTCCGGTACCAGGAACCAAACTCACAACCTTGCGCTTGCCTGGCAGGCACTTTGCCTCTGAGCTAAATCCCCAGCCCCTATACTTTGCTTTTGTATTCTCGTAATTTTGTACTTCTTTATAATGATCAGTTCTTTATTCATGAATTTCATTAATCATCCTAAACATGTTTAAAGTTTTTGTCTGACTTTCTATGAAATTAATTTGATTTGGGTTGAATTCATAACTTGATGGTTGATTTGACTTCCTTAGAATTCAATTCTTTTATATGTTTTGGAATTTCAGTTTGTGGGCTCATTTTGAATGTGAGGAATTCTTGCTCTTTTGTATCGTTTCTTTCTCTCAGCCTCCCTTCTTGGCTAATACTTTTGTGGTTTGATAATTGCTTTTACCTAGCTCCCCTGGCCCAGGGGCTAACTAAGCACCATAATGGTGTTTAATATTTCCTTGCGCTGAGATGGTTTGGGGAACTGATACAAAGTCATGAAACACGCAGGTAACCTGGCTCAATTCCTCTTTGAAGGCTACTTTCCTCTTTTCTCTAAGGCCATAGGTGCTGATCAGCCTGGAGCCTTAGACAGTTGGACCTCTATTGTTTTGTGCAGTTTCTTTTACAGATGTGTGCGAGTTTGGATATTTGCAGAGGAGGAAGGATAATCTACCTTGATCTTTGGTTTCAAGTACAAAGTTGAACTGAATTCTTGTCTAGCATGTGGCAGTTTAGATTTGGGTGTCCTTTGGAAGGCCAGTTTTCTACATCTGCCTACTACTGACTTAAGAGCCTTGGACTTTTTTTACCTTCAGCCACACTTGCTATATTTCTGTTTTTTTTCCTAGCCAGTGGAGATCCAGCTTGCCTTCAAAACTGATACCAACTGTTGGTTTTCTTTTTTTAAAATTAAAATTTTAAAATGTCAAAATACGTGTTCGGGTCAGAGAAACAGTTACTGAGTGTGGACTTACAGGGTGACTTCACTGGCTTCTGTCATTTTCCCTTTCTTGCAGGTTCTTTCCCCAGGAACGCTGAGGTGCTCAGGTAGTGCTGGCTGCTTGTTCTCCTTTCTTTTGCAGAATTGCTTCAGAAATTAAAGGGATTTAATTTCTTCCTGGTATTAGAGTGATTGGGTAATATTCAGAATAAATTTCAGAGCTCCGCCTTCAGTGTAAATGTCAGCGTTATCTCAAATTAGGGAGAATAATATTAAGAAGTAAGTAAGCTTACAGAAATTACTCTTGTGAATCGGTTTGCAGGAGGTGTGACATTTGATATATGTACTCAAGTATAAACGTCTCCTTAGCTTTCATATATGTTGTTACGAAGTAGCTGAAAAACCATGAGCTAAGGTTTCCTTCCTCATTTTTTTTTAGAACAAGAAGGAATAATGTAATAAAAACGTTCTATCAAAGCTTTTTAGACAAGCAAATGTTAATAAAACTGGAACTATTTTATTTGTCTTTTTCACATCTTAATAAAGCCAGAAAGGTCAAGAATATCTGTGCTTTAGGACACTTCTAAATATGCCTTGAGAAGTTTAAGGGTAGCTTTGTGATGCAGAAGCTTCTTCAGGCCTCCTTTAAACCCTGCCAAAGACCCACTACCACGCTGCCGTCCTTCCTGGCTCTTTTGCCTGATCCTGAAGCTTGGTGGTTGGTCACAGTAACCAATGAAAGTCAGATCTCTCGACATTCTTTAGTCTTGCCTTGGTACTTGGCTGCTTTGAAACCTATATAATTGATACTGGGTGAATTTTGATGTGAGAATTTTGTCCTGTTACTTTTCGTTTCTTTGGTGTACCACACACAAGCTAGAACTTGCCCAGTCAGTTGCCCTGTGACTCACTACGGTTTCCAGCCAAAATGCCTCTCAGAACCGATTAATGAAAAGCACCAACGTACCACTGTGTAGTAGTTTAATATCAGCTATTGTGTTACAAATTGTTTTTCATTTTAAATTATTCTTTAAAGATTGTCAAAATATGTGTATGTGGTGAAATTTTTACACAAAGTAAAAGCAAGTGCAGTGAACGCCTTCTTTCAAGGCCTTAGACTCATGTTTATATGTGCATCCTTATATACCCATCCCCTTTTTTAGAAATGGTCGTATATCAGTACACATCATTCTGAAATTGGAGCTCATTCTCTTAGCCTATACAGAGCTGCCTTGTGATTTTTTTCTTTTTTTACATTAAAACAGTTAACTATAGCAAGATTCTTATACTCAACAAAGCATCCTGTGGGGACCGAAAACGTCCATGACATGTTTGTTGTATTTTAGAGTAGACTGAGCTCTCTTTACGCGGCCCTCTTAGTGGGTGGATTTTGAAACTTTACGTTCAGGGAGGTAACAGAGCCGAGTTTCACTGTGGAAGTTCGCTCGGAAACCGGCACTTCGGTTCAGTTCTGTGTTTCCAGCAATAGGTGGCGCCAGCAATTTCTGTATTGGACTGGATGGAGATGGAAAGCATCATCATTTGATCATTTTTCATTTCGTATCGTTGTATTCACAGATTATTAAGAGCAAAGACGTGTTTAGCTGAGAGCCTGGAGGCTTGCCCATGCATGCATACATGCAGAGAGGATTAAGAAGCTCTTTGTAGACAGGTACCTGTAACACGATGCTGCGTCTCTTTCTTTGCCTAGCCTGTATTTAGAGCAGTCATCAAGTGAGACCAGACATTCAGTGAGCACGTTACTAATTACGAGTATGATTTTTTACATACATGTATACGTATATATTAAGTGTATTTTCTCAGGTTTATCTCTTGAGATTTATCTTGGTGGAAATTTGGCTTTGGCTGCACACGAGCGAATTTATCATTGCACTGAGGAGTGGGGTACTCTGGGGCTTAACCTGTCATATTCGAATTGACAGTTCTCCATCTGTGTCTACCACCCCCATACTCCTTGTCACTTGTGCCTAGACATCCATCAACCTTTGAAACTCAGTATTTTAAAACTAAATTTATCATTAGTATCCAGAGAGCAGGTCCCTTCTTTTCTTTCTATTTCCACCTTAAACTTCTCCCCACCAATTTCTAATTTGTTTTCCCAAACAATTTCCTTTGTTTCTGTTCCCTGGCAATAAAAGGTTTTGAAGGCCTTGTAAGTAGATGGTTATCCTGGCCACTCCTCTTTTGTTTCTGTGAAGTATGGAGAGAAATTCTCCTGCATTGAGGATGGAAAATTGATCATGTGGTCCTTAGCAGCTTTTACAAATTAAATATGTACAGATCACCAAAAGACTATGTGATTCCAAGTAGATTTCCATGCAAACACCTTCTAATGTTACTGTCCCTTTGCATGCATTCTGAGTTCATGGACAGACCCTGGAAATTAGGAAGTGAAGGGAGACTTTGTGGCCCTTATCAGTGTTGATTTTTAGTTAAATCTGCATTGCTTCTACCTTTGTTTTCCTTCCTGAAAGGGCCTTGTGTCTCCTTAGCTTTTACCTGGCATTATGCTTTATGTTCATCCCATGCTGATACCGGAGGATTTCTGTCTTCATAGAACCTTTTGATCTTATAGAAGTCCCAGGTAGACTGTGTATCTTTATGCCAACCTTTTACAAATTTTTGCGTTCTTCAAATCTTCCTTTGTGTTCTGTAAGTCAGTACTTGATTCTTAGAGTTATTGGCTTCTTCAGGTATTTAAGTTACCCTTCTAGTGAATGGTAATAAAGCCATACAGAATCACCTGAGCACGAATTTAGAATTATGAATATTTTGTCTGTCCAAGGCTTCTGACTGATCTGTCCCATATTTTGCCATCGTGTTAGGACAAGTCTCCACATTAAAGACATTGATCCTGTTCTAGAGTTGCTGCCTCTTTTGCTTCAGCATTTCAGTGGCTCTTCTTAATTTTACATTCAAAACTGATTATGTAGGCGTAACTTATTTTGAAATAATTGTACCATAACGTGACCCAGAGCTCTCTTCAGGAGTCTGGCAAATTCTGTCCTAGCTTTCTGAGACCAGGGAAGATCACCTTTCTCAGATACTATGGAGAGGAAGAGAAAATAGCAGAGTGCTTGGTGAGTTTGTGAGCTGTTGCAGAGAAAGAGCTGACTCCAGGAACTCTTTTTGTGTACTTCCCATCAGATCCTTTGACATCCTTCTGCAAGTTTCTTCCCATACTGACTTACTTGTTTTTCAGTTCTAAGGCTGTTGCTTGTTCTCACTGGATTTAATCTGTATATGGAGGAGATCAGCTTTGTACCTCTTAAAGATGAATACTTCTGATTGCTTTAAAACTATATGAGTTGATTTTCTAGGGATTTACTTTAAGCTAATTAGCAATAATAGTCGTTGCTCCCTGAGGTCACAGCGTGAGCCGGACCGTTTATAGTCATTGTCTTTTTGGTCCTCATCCACAGCTCTGTGTGGTAAATCCTGTGACTCTTACCCCACTTTGTGGTGGAGGAAACCAAGATTGAGGAGAGTTAAGTAATTTGCTTAAGGTCACACAGATAAGAAGTAGCCAGACCAAGGAGACTTGGCTCTTCTCTTCGGATCTTGCTATCTCTAAACTTTGAAGCAATGCTATAAAGTTCTGTTTCATAAAGAAGCAAGAAGCCATGTAATTTTCTTATCTCGAACCCAGCTTGGCTGTTTCGTACTGTTTTACTTCGCATTATGCCTAGAGAGGTTATTTCTGTGAGATAGAGGTCCAGCCCTGGCCAAGCATCCTTTAACTTGCTCTAGGAAAAGAGCTAATAATATCGCCCTGTTTCAGTTGTATAAGCCCTCTGCTGGCAATTTCTTCTTTTATTCAACACACATCTCTTCTAATAAGTATGTGCTAAACACTGGACATAAAATTGTTCAAAATACATATATAGGCCTGTCTTAATAAAATTTTACAGATTAGGTGGGAAGAATATAGGCTATACGTAAGTGAAAAAAAAAAGAATTAACTAAGTAAAAGACCAGCTTCTCTCTATTCTTATTGTCAAGATGTTGGAAAGCAAAATTAACTTGAGTATCCATTGCAAATTTGTCGAGAAAAGACATTTACATGAATGTATTTATCTTACGGGTGGGAACTAGTAATTCAAACCAGTAAATGTTTGAAACTGATTAAAGGAAAACAGTCAGATTCCTGGATGATTTCAATGTGCTGGAACAAAACCAGTTACCCATACATTATATTTTAGAAAATTGCAGCCAGTGTTAAAAACATGATATTTCAGGTAGATGGAGCTAATAAGTGTTCTTACCTAAAATGATGAGCTAGAAAATTTGTGGCTTGCTTTGACCTCCTTCATTGTCTCTGAAGAAATTAAAGCTCAGAAATCGCACATGTATTCTTCACTTTGCTTTCCAAAGTCATGACTCGCAGAATGAATAGACTCTAGTTTATTCAAGGTCTCAAGAGTTCAAGTTGTCAACATTTCACCCTCTCATACATTAGCAATGTCACTGACTTGGAAATTAATATTATTTGAACTTCATGCCTCCTTCCCTTGGATGTGGTTGAAGTACAGCGAGCTATGACGAAGCAGCAGTTAGTCTGATCTTCTCTTTAGCCTGCCTTTTGTCAGTTTCTTCTTCTGCTGCTAAGTGCTGTTACTAGTTCTAGTGACTCAAGAGTCAGTTTTACTTTGTGTAACTATTTCAGCAGACCACATTAAAGTATTTATGTTCCTTGTTAGGTTGCAGGAATGAGTTTTCTTAATGCCATCACTGAATTCCAGTGGAAGAAATACATTACTCATGCATTTTCTAATGGTTGAAAAATTTTCCAGTCTTAGCTATCCAGTTCTCACTATGTAGAGGTTCCATTGCCAAATAGCGGTTGATGTGATTTTGACTAGTAGCTTGATACTACTTAGAAAATCTAAATAAAACCTTTGAGTCAGAGATCTTAGGCCAAAATTTCAAAGAGTAAGGTATATGAGAGAAAACCTTTTGTAGTTACAGGGGAACTGCCAGAGTTGAAGAAGAGAAAAAAAGCTTGACCTTATCTTATTAACTTACTAACTTTGTGTAGTGGACAAAGTGCTTAACCTTTTTAGGCCTTGTTTTCATCATACACAGAAATGAGGACAAGCATAACTATAGCTGCTGTAACTATCTCATACGATTCTTGAGAAATCTAGTAAGAACACAAGTATGAAACCTCAGTAGAAAAATACTGTGAAGATCTGTGTGACCGTTAAGGGTTTAAAAATACTGCTTTAATGACAATGATACTCAAAAGTGACAATTTTTATCTAAATCTTGGCATTATTATGTTTATGAGTATTTGGATACTTGTGACAATGTTGAAAAATGCTAGTTAATATTTTGTTGTTTGATATTAATGTCAGTAAATGAAGTAGCTTGAAGTACCACCTTTGTTTCCAAAAGTGTTAAAAGCAGCTTTTAAAGATAAAAGTGATAGCAGAAGATACTATACAGGTAAGGCAACAGGAGAAGAGAAAATGGAATGGAATAAAGGGTGAAGTTAGGATTCCAAATGTATCTCAGTGAGGCCCTGTTCCATTTGTTAGAGATGAATCAGAGCTTTGGCTCTGAGTTATTCTGCAACCAATACAAGGAGGGAAACATTATCAGCTGTGTGAATCATGGTACCCATAAGGTTAAATAGCAAAATGAGACTATTCCCAGCGATGACAGGCAAGACTGTTTTTTCCAGGGAGTCCTTGTAAAGAGGACAAAGCATCCGACAAAACATCTTGGTGCTAGGCAGTCTTACATTTTTTTTTTTTGGTTTTTCTCCGGTACTGGGAACCGAACTCACGACCTTACGCTTGCCAGGCAGGCGCTTTTGCCGCTGAGCTAAATCCCCAGCCCAGTCTTACATTTTTTAAGGCTTACTGTTCTTGTTGTGATTGCTAGATGAAAAGTTACTGAAAAATTGACTGTTTGTTTACAAGCTTTTATGTATTTTGTTATAGTCATGCTTAAAAGGACCACAGAATGCGACATAATTCAAGATCACCTTGGTCCCTTTTGTTTCACAGATGAGGGAACTGAGGTGTATAGGAGTTGATTTAAAAGCTGGGGTTACCAGTGGGATTTATGGATCTAAGCACAGATACTTTGCTCTTAGCCAGTTCTTTGTGATCCTGAAAGCTTTCACGGTCTTGGTATCCATACCATTTGGTACTTTGTACATGTTTCTATTTGTAAGTTTAACAGTTTACTATGTTCGTTTTCCCCTTCTGACTATTTGCTGCAGAGTAGAAAGCTATTGAATTCCATGGCATTGTCTCATACTGTTTGTTTTGTTCTCACAATAGAAGCTACGTATAAGCCAACAAAATTGGATCTCGAATTTCAGAGAACAAATTTTCAAGATTTATAATTATACTACCTAGACTGCTTCTCTTCATCAAGTATCCTGTATCATGATGAGAAAATGTTGAAAAAACTCAATATCTAAGCAAATATGAAAACCATTAATTAATTAATTTTGAAACATGGATAGAACTTTTAAGTATTCAAAAAAAAGAATTTTTAAGTATGGAGTAGATGTAGGTTGGTTTCTGTAGCAACGTTGTTTGTCACTTTTACAGTTAGTGACTTCAGATTTGAGTAGCAGTTGTTCTGGGGGTTCCTGTAGTATTTTAGAAGCTCATGAAAATAAACTTCTGTCATCAAGGAACTTAGAGCAACACAGAGAATAAACCGATGGCCCAAGTACTAGATAAAATAGAGATGAGGCTTCTAAAACGTCAGGCAGTGGACTTAAGGGGAATTAGAAGAACTTGGCTCTTTGGATTTAGCTGTGTCTTTGAAGGAAGCACACTTGCAGATTTTCAACTTGGAGGCTGTGGATCGCGGAATGCATGTATGAGATGTGGCGACTTTGAGGAGCCAGCGGCCATCTCATTTACCAGGTTGAGTAACTTGCCCAGAGTGACTCTGTGGTAGACCAAGACTTGAGGCTTCTCATTCCAGCTTGGAGCTGTAGGCAGGGAGCTGGTATATGCTGGGTGGAGAAGCAGAGGAGGCAGTGTGGATTTGAAATTCCTTCTTCCAGCTGTCTGTTTTCTAATCTATAAAATTAACAGTTAGAGCTAGACCATCTCAAAGCATAAGCTGCATAAGTACAAAGAGGGTTCCACTTTTGAAGTGTAGGTGTGGCAGGTAAAAGTATTCAAAAAGTGAAGTTTCTCTTTGTAGGAAAGATCCCAGCCTACCTAAAAAGGAGTGTAGCTCCCGTTTTCCCTGAGAAGCATCAGTTAAAGGAGTAAACCTGAAGGGAACTGAGATAAACAGAGCAGAAGCATAACCATTACTCCTCTTCCTGCTCAGTGCAGCTTTGTGAATGAACACGTTGGCTCGAGAAATGGAACACTGCCTCTTTCTAATCTTACTGACAGCCAAATGAATTTGATGTCTTTTATCTCAAACATATGCACTTACTAATCCAATTTTTAAGATATAAAACATAACTACATTTTAAAACTCAAATTACTACTTCACAGTGAAAGAATAACACATTCGCCTTGACTTGGTACTGCTCAGACCTGGTTTGGATGATGCTTCTACTTCTTTTAAAGTAGTACTGCTCTCTGACCTTTTCAGCCAGCTTCAGTACTAAGGGGTTGAGCAAATTCTCGGCTGGGTCTGTTTATGTTTGTTGTGGGTAACGAGTATTAAGTGATTCACAAAAGAAATGGGCACGTAAACATAAGAGGAGATGGTGGGCCCATTGTAAGTGGCTCATTTCTGCCTGTCCATTTTCCAGGTCCTGTGATGAGTCAATGCAGGGCTTTCTGGAAGCACTGAGTCATGAGAAACCTGATGCAGAGAAAAATTGTCCTTTCACTAAGGGAGTAGTGGGAGGAAACTAGGTGGCATTTGGTTTGGGAGCTGTTCAGGAGAAGATGAAGGGAGATATGCCTTGTCACAGTGTCTGCTGAAGAAGTTGCAGTCCACAGTGACTTATGTGTGTATAGTGCTCAGTGTTTGCAAAGGGATGTCATACATATCATCTCACTGATTCTGGGTGGAAAAAGGGGAGGGAGGGCGAGGTGCCTGGAACTGGCATTGGCAAAATGAATGATGAAAGCAGAGACATCTGGAGGTTCCCCTGGTGCCAACTCGTTTCCTGAGAGTAGTGTTTTCCTGTCTTTTTGGATCTCTCTGTAGGCAGCTGACCTAGGGTCCAGATATGCTTCACTTAGCCATATATGGGGTGGAACTTGAACTCTGATAAAGGAGAGAAAGTGTGTTGGATTTGCTGTACAGGTGGGTCACCTGTGTCTTAACAGAACTGTTTTACATGGGAGATGGAGGTACTATGGCTCTGGTTCTCGTCTTGAAGTAGAGACAAGCTGTAGCCCAGCTCCAATTATCAGTTACCCCCATGTCATGTGTGCTTGGATGACCTTGGGGGTCCCTTTCGAGAGCTCTCAGAGGCAGTTCCAAGCCCTGAGGCTTCTTGTGTCAGGACTAAAGATGTGGCTATCAGCACGTGCCTGAGCCTCTCCTTCCTTTCATTGGAGATACACACAGTACTCACCTTACCCGTTTCTGCCCTAGCAGTTCCTTGCTGTCTTTGCTCTTGTCTCTTACAGTGTTTTAGCTGAAGGCAAGTGTTAGGTTTTCCCACCTGTTTACTGGTAGTTCTTTCTTCAGACATTCTTTGATATCAAAGGGTTGTGGGGAAAAAAATCAGTTTAGATACCTGAATGAAATCTAGAGACATTTCAAAGCCTTTTACCTTACTAATTTATCTTTATATTCCTATTCATAGAAGGAAAACAGGAAAAATATTTTCCCACTAATCCATGGATCTTGTACTCATACATGTGTTTTGCACATGCTTAAGAGTTTGAAGAAAATACCAAATAAAAAGTATTTTTTGTCTGTTTTCCTTTGTTATCTATATATTTTTGGTTACTTTTAAAATTTTAAAATAACTTTGAAATTACAGGAAAAATGTAAAAGTGATACAAAGAATTCCCTTGTATCTGGAACCCATATTATCTGTATGTTAACATTTTGCTTGATTCCTACCTTATCATTCTCTCTCTTTGTTCTTCAGAAATGTCAAGAGTTTTGGTGTACATTTTTTTCTCGGTCATCTGAGAGTAACTTGTAGACATGTTGTCCTATACTTTGAAATACCTCAGTGCAGACTTCCGAGAAAAGAAAATAAAATCTTCTTCTTTCTGCTTTAGTATCCAACCCAGAGTCACATGTTGTTGTCACATGTCTTTAATCTGGTTTAATCAGGAGTAGTTTCGGAGATGACTTAACATTTTTGAAGAGTACTACTTACTTTCTTGATGTTGCCCCATGGTGAGGCAGTGAGGTCCAGGCCGTGTGCTTTGGGCAGGGATATCTCAGAGATGATGTATGTTCACAGCATATCAAATCAGGAGGCGTTGATTTGTCCAGTACTAGTGATGAGAACTTCTATTCCTTAGTCAAGATAGTGTGTGCCAGGTTTCTCCACTGTTGAGTTAATTAATAAATATTTTCTATCCATGAGTTTATAAGAGAATAATAAGTTTTTGACTTGGAGCTATTTTGAGATTTTTAAAATTGCCTATTCCTCATTAAACTTCACCGTCTGCCTTTAGTTACAGTGATTATTTTCTAACTCCATAATTTTAAAAAATCATGTTTTTATTTCTGTAATATATACGGGTTTTTAATTTGTTTTTCATGACTCTCAGTCTGTATTTTGATACTCAAAATGTCCTATATTTGGTTAAAGGAGCCCTTTCAAGCCTCCTCCTGCATCCATTTGAAATGTCTATATTTTTTTGTGTAACTCCTTACTTTTTGGCAAAACAAGATGTTCTGAGCTCATCCACTGCTTTTGTGCACTATCTCTGGAATCAGCCATTTCTACAAAGAGCCATAGCTGCTTTTGGTAGGCAGTGGGTGGTATTTAGAAACCAAGATCTGAATGGTAGATGTGCTTATTGCTGCTGAGATATTGTTTTTTGGCTCTCTTAGCAGGGAGATGTAAGAAATGTTAAAAAATGAACATCACACACATTGTACATACACAAGGTTTTATATATCTTTATATATACTTTATGTATATGTAGAAGATGAAAATAGGAGTTTACATCAGTACCTCCAGTTCTAGTCCAACACCACAGGTTTATTCTCGTTTTGTCCCTTTCCCTGTTTATATCTCCCTTTTCTTACAAGGAGAGCCTTATTCCTGCTGTTCTTGGTGTGTATAATTTCCCAGTTTCCTAACCATGTGGATTGTCTCCTGGTCCTTACATCTGTGGCACAGCATTTGTGCTGGACAGACCTCTACCTTGCTTTGCCCACCTTGGGCCTGCTGCCTGTACTGATTAGACCAGCCAAGACTCCACACCTCCCCTTAGCTCAGCTGTGCTAATGTGGGCTTTTCAAAGTCATTCATACATTTCCTTAGCAGATGCTTCCAACAGTGCTTGCTTTAACTAAGGTCAAATTAGCAACTGGTGATTTTTATCCTTTTCCCTGCTCAGGGTGGATGTGTGAGAAGTGACTAACATTTAAATTTTTGAATGAAAGTTTAAAAATGTTGAGTTTGCTGACATTTATTGTGGGTTCAGTAAATTTATAGAGTATTTCAGCCGTTTTTATATCCTGACATGTGTAGAAAATGGGGGTATTGTGCTTTTCAGCCCTTTGGGTGTGTTGACATGTGTAAAAAGTGGTGATATTTGTACTGCATACAAAGTAAAATGTGCATGACGTAGTGGGTGCAGTCAGTGGGTCTGGGGTTTTGGGGTATTCAGGTTACCTTTGTCTTTTTACACTTGTTACCTGATAAGCTCTGGGTTAGAACATGGTTCTTCACAGCTGCTACATTACTTTCAAGACCTAAATCTTGTTTTTGCAGCCTCTCTGTGCCTGATGGCTAGGTCTCTGTGTCAGATTGTGTCAATGGTTACACACAGGGCAACGTAAGGTATCTTGTAGCAACCCACTGGCGTGTCAGTGCAGAAACTCTTAAGCAATTGAGTGTATGACTGTATTAGTGGAGACTCTACTTGACCTCCATTACAGGATTGAGAGAAATCTACTAGTCAATCAGTTGATTTCTGTTTTAAATCATTCATTTATTTATTGAGCACTTACTTTTGAGTTTCTTTTTTCTTTTCTTTTTTTTCACTGTTTTTCTTTTTTGGTACCAGAAATCGAACTCAGGGCCTCGCGCTTGTCAGGCAGGCGCTGCACCGCTGAGCTACATCCTCAGCCCACCTTTGAGTTTCTACTTCCATGCCAGACAATGTTGGAGATATAATAGAGACACAGTGATCACCAATTTTTGCTCTCGTGGGGCTCACGTTGTAGGAGGGAAAGATAATAAAGAAACAGAATGGTTGTTTCAGATAGTTCTAAGTACTATGATGAAGTTAGAGCCAGGAGGGTTTTTAGGGTGGGTTGTGCTTGGCTGTTACATTGTGATTTGCATTTTTAAAAGATCAGTTTGTTTAGAGTATGCTTGGCATGGATTTGGGGAGGCACAGTGTTGTGAGAGACCAAGAGGAAAAAGATGGTGGTTTCAGACTTGACTGTCCGGTGTGGAAGCTACCAGCCACATGTGACTGCTTAAATTCACTTCAAAATTAATTAACATTAGTCTTTCTCAGTTGCGTTAACCTCATTCAGGTGCTCCATACAAACCTGTGGCTGGTCTCTATCACATCACGTGGCACCTATATTGAACATCATTGTAAAGTTCCATCGAACAGCTCTGGTTTAGACCATAGTGGTTGTAGTAGAGGTAGGAAGAAGTAGATGGGCTGGAATAAATTTGGGGAAATATCACCAGAGTCTTACTGATTGATAGGATGTGGTAGAAGGGAAGAGACAAATTAAGGACGACATTAGGCTTTTTGACTCAAGCAGCGGGGTAGATGGGCCTCTTAGTCATGGCGATCAAGAGTTCTGTTAGACATACTATGCCATCTCTTTTAGAGCAGAATCTGTGTCAGTCTTAATGGATGCAGAAGGAGAAGGAAAAGTCCATTTTGGTGAGCTTTTCAATCTTATAGCAGATACTGAATAAGTCCCATATGTTTGTAACTCTCATCTTGCTTTAATTTTAAAAAGACTATGATTGTCTGTTGGTTATTTTAATAAATATTATTTCATGCTGCTGCACAGTTTAATTCCAGGAAAGGCCTTTGTTTATTTTCATTTTGTTTGAATTTGTGATTTGAGGTGCCAATTCAAAATGACCAGAAAATGAGGAATTATCTTTCCTTCAGAGTTATTTATCAAGGGACAACAGGTATAGGACCATGGCCTGGGGCCTCTGACCAATAAATTAAAGCCTACTTGACTTGCCTTTTTGGCAAGACAGTGAAGATAGGGCATAAATGTGTAGATAAGTCATATTTTCTATGCTTTTGTTTTTGAACCAGGAATTGAACTCAGGACATTGCATTTGCTAGGCGGGTGTTATGCCGCTGAGCTATATCCCTGACCCGGTGTATTTTCTAAAAGAGCAACTATGGGTGAGACTAGGGTGCTGGAGGTACCCTGCCCTTAAACCAGGTGCAGTTTTTGGCTCCTTTACAGAGAGGTGATCCATTCAGACACATGGACTGTGTCTGGATAGTATACTGTATTCAAAGGCATATGCTTAAAGTTCTTGAGAAATTTCTGCCTTATTTGGAAGGAGTCAGTTTCCTGTTAGGGTGAGAGACCACAGATTACTAGTTGTGGGGGGATTTTTAATGCTACAGTGCTTTTCTGGCTAATGATCTGTAGCCAGGCATGGGGTCTGAGCCAGTGAATGAGTCCATGTCCACGCTCTGTGTTCTTCCTTGCACACACTCTGAAGAGTGACGTCTTCTTTGGCTGTTAGGGTTTCATGTTCACTGCCCTTCTGTGGTGATGCCCCACTCCACATTTCTGAAGCCGCTTTAATTGTTCTGTGGAAATGGGAGAGATCACAGAGGGGCTCACAAAAGCAAACTGGGGTTGACTCTGGAAATGTGACCCTGTCTTTTGTTCGCTTCATTCTGGTGTTTCACAGAACCATAGCTCCTGGTAGCCACGAGCCTCTTAATGTGGCTCCCTGTCCTTTTGAATGTTCACTCATTAATGTATTGAGGTGTTCATTCTCTCATGATGTTGTGCAAATCAGATAGATTCCAATTTGCTATTCAGGAGAAGAAGGGTTTTGATTTTTAATATAATGCATGTGACATTCCTCATCTGCTTCGTCTCTTTTTGTGGTGACAGCCCCCTCCCCCACACCTCCCCTTGTCAGATAGAGGATGAGTATTTACAGATCTGTATCTATAATAAGAATAAACTCACCAAGAACATGTGAGGAGTTTTGAAACTTGAGTTCTAGGCCACATTGGACTCTGAGTGAAGTGGAAAGCATTGGCAAATGGGGCTAGAACTAAAAACAAAGACCCCAGGTCTGCACCTCCATGAATTTATGTGTGGCCGCTAAACCTTGGCTCCCTCAGCCTTTGTTCAGAACCATTGCTGCAGGTCTCTTAAGTCCAATGAATTGGCCAATTCAACCCACATTTTCTTCCTGCATGGAATTAATTTAGAACTAAGGAAAAAAACCTGCCCTAGCATCTGTCTATTTAAATAGAAGGAAAAGTCAAAGACTTTAAAAAAAAAATCTTTTCTGAGCATATGTACTGAATTTATGTGGACATGATTTTCACAAACATTAGGAAGGCCACAGCGAGACACTGCGGCAAGCAACAGAGTCCAGCATCAAAAGAGTTAGATTTGAATTAAGAACTTCATTAGAACCACTTGATTTTTAAATTCTTGTATATCTATCCCTGTGCTGCCGAACCATTTTTGAAAAGGATTTTGAAAACAACTGAGTTTGCGTTTCTTTTAAAGACAGGCAAATACCAACCAAGTATTGTCATACTGTTGAAGAAGACAAACATTGAAAGCTGGAACATGACTTTGTAGTAACACAATGTTATGAGGACACTTTGAAGTGGTTATATTATGCAGACATGTTTCAGAGTCTAGAGTTTTCAGTAGGTATTGGAAATGGAAGTTGATGACGGGAACATTCATTGCATAGAAACTGAATGATAGAAAGATGATTCTGTCGCACAGACGCAAGCAGAGGCATTGTTGTGAAGCTCCAGGGTTTTTGGTGCTTGGAAAATGAAAGCAGAGTATTGAAAAATCCAGGAATCTTTTCTTAATAGAGTTGTAATAAGGCCAAACAGATATTTTTCTTCACCATAGATGTTAGGCCACATTGCACCTCCACAGAACTCACAGTCATCATTAATAAAAGATGTGAACTCGCTCTCCAACTCTTTTTTTTTGTTTTTTTTTTTGGTACTGCGAGTTGAACTCAGAACCTTATGCTTGCCAGGCAGGTGCTGTGCCACTGAGCTATATCCCCGACCCCTCTTGACCTTCTGAAAGTGAGTGTATATAGAACACATGCATGTTATTTATCTGTATATGAACCCATGCATACACATATGCATGCAAGCATACACACAGAGACACATGCACAGCCATCACAGGCAAACATATGACCAGTGACCATTGCATGTAGAAGTTTAGGCCAATTTTAAGTGGAGACTTCCCTAGGTGAAGTTGGAAGAATTTCCACATAGATTTATTTGCTTTTGTATGAGTCCTCTCCTGCAAGGAAGAGGATGGAGGTGATCTCGAGATTTTTTATCCTTATCTTTATGAAACTGTATTTTCAGTCTCTCGGCCCTGCCCTCTGTGAACCTGCATACAAATCAACTAATGCTGGAGGATAAAGCCATCATTTTTACTCTCGTGACCATAAAGGGTTTTTCAAAGTTCAGAGCACTGTCCTGATTGCTCTCACTGAAATCTCATAAACAGGTGAGGTGGGCAAATATTTTTCAAGTCTAGGTAAGCCCGTTGGTGACTCTCCCCTTAGACAAATGACTAACATAAGTTATACACCATTGACAAGCTTTATGCAGCCTTTTATTCCCCAGGCTATAAAGTACACTTGATATTCTAACATGTTTCCCAGCTACACAGTTTGTAATCTCAATGGTGATAGATGCTCCAGTAGCTAAGAAAATATGCTTTTATTCAAGATATGAAATTATGAAATAGCCTTGGTCTTAGGGAAGAATACAGCATCCTTGGAGCTTTTCTGAGCAGAGAGAAAGTGACACATATCTCTGCCCAAGTTGTCTTTGGTATTTTATGTGAGACTTCTCTTGTTTCTAGTGTGGGAGCTCATGGACAGCAGATTCCAAGGGGTTTCTGTCTTGGGGCTTTGCACAGCCCTGGAACTTAAGGAAATGTCCAGTAAATGTGGACTGAATTAATTAACAATAGAAGACACATGTTGCAGGTGGAGATTTTGATTGGCCACTGGTTCTGACACATGTTGTGACACTAAGTAATTCAGAAGATGGTTTTCCCCAAAGTTTGCAGAAATTTTCCGTATGCTGGGGTTAACCATTTGACACATTAATAGCTTTGAAACAGAATATGGGTCAATTTTGCCGCTTCATCCTTTCCACAAAAATGCATACTTGAAAGCTTTTTTGACAAGACGATCAGAGAGCAGAATTTTATTTCTGAGCAATTATCTGACTTTCTGTTAACGTTTGTTCCATTAACTTTCATCATGAGTTTTGTTTGATAGGTACTAGGGTACAACCCAGGCTGAGACAACAGAAGCTCTGGGAAATGCCACTGGTGGTTTGAAGTGTCCCTGAGACCACACGCTTTCCTCCATAACTATATCCTTATCTTGCCCTATTTCTGTCTTAAATAAGGTTCACAATCTGAAATTGTTTATTGTGTTGTTACTAGTTTTTAAGATCTTTTTGCTTGCATGTTTATTTTCTGCCTTCCCTGTTAAAGCATAAACTCTGCAAAAGCAGGGTACTTAACATCTAGATCAATCCTGGGCACACTGTGAGTGCATGATAAATGTTTACTGAATGAATGAATGAATGAATGGATGAACGAACAAAAGTATTGGTGCTGAGAGTTTGTGTACATTATTTATTTAGTAACAAATATTTACCAAATTCCCATTATTTGCTTTGTAGTTTTCTACATACTAGGATTTTAGTGATGAACAAGACACAGTACCCATCGGTGCATGGGTGGTTCAGTGGTAGAATTCTCACCCGCCAAGATACAGTACCTGAGTTTATAGTGCCTAGTGTTAGACTATCCGATATAGTAGTCACTAGAAATATGTGACTATGGAAATTTAGATGTAAGTTAAATTAAAATCGAATTAAAAATTCATTTTTTAGTTATGTCAGCCATCTTTCAAGTGCTTACATATAGTGGCTACATAGTACAAATATAGAACATCTCCAACATTGTAGAAAGTTCTATTGGATAGACTTTGTTTAGTGATTAAAAAACAGATTAACAGATGGGAATGTTAATAACAAAAGAATGTAACAGATGCCATGCAAAGAATAAGTACATTTCAAAGGGAAGATAAAGGAGAGGTGTGTGGCTAGGTTGTCAGGAATGGCTTTCTGAAGGATTTCTGTAAAAAGAGACAAATAATGCATAGTGATTAAACAGACTGAAGGGGACAAAGGAAGATAGTTTTTTAAGTAAGAGGAAACAGCTGGAGGAGAAAATGTAAGTTTTCTGTCACTGTGACAAAATATTTGACCAATTAAAGAAGGAAAGGTTTCTTTTCTTTTTATTTATTTTTCAAAAAAAATCTTTTTAAAGATTAAAAACTAACAAAACAACAATGAAAACAAAATCAAAACAACACACAAACAACAAAAGTGATACATGACCTCAAAAAATAATGATAGGAATTAACAATGGTTGCTACATTATATACTGTTATCTTCAATGGTGTTGCTCAGTCCACCAGACGTAAGAATGTAAGATTGATCAAATCATCAAAGACAGTAGCAAGTAATAATAAAAAAAATTGGAAATGATGTAGAGCTTCACCATACAAGATAGTGAGAGTTCAGCAATGGTTTTTATATTGCATATCGTTGTTTTCAGATTAGTCATTCTGATTACCAGACTCAAGCATGCAAAATTGGTCAAGAAAAAAAGAAAATTTTAAGCATTGACTGTTCCTTTCAATAGACCACAGACATCACCAACACCCCTATCCCAGCTATCCTTGCATATATGGATACATTTTGTTTAGGAAAGGTTTCCTTTGGCTCATGGTTTCCGTCCAGGTAGTGCCACTGCTTTCAGGCCTATGGCAAGGCAGAATCATTATGGTGAAAAGGTACTGAGGCATGAGGCTGCTTATTTTATGGTGACAAAGAAGCAGACAGAAAGAGGAAAAGCCAGGTAAGGGACTAGGGACCAGCTCCAGTCCGGAAGGCCACACTCCTATAAATCACTCCTGTCAACTGGGTCCCACCTTCTGTGTCCATTACCTCGAAACAACGCTGTCAAATTATGATCTGATCCACGGTATAAGCCACTGATGAAGATAGAGTCCTCATGATCTAGTTACCTTCTGAAACTCTTGCCTTTGAGCACAGGAGGCTTTAGGGGAACATTTTGGAGCTCTAGTGGTCCCTTGGTGCATGAATTTGATTCTTTGCACCAGTTCTAGTCACACACTGAACTCAATGAGAACTGAATCCAGTTTCCCCATAAGGTCAACTTTGCACCTAACCTTGAATTCAGTGCAGTTCTCGTCCAACTCAGTTTGCAACCAGATCATGGAAAGATAAATTTGTGAACTGAGGCACCGTTGTATATATAACAAGGGCTTAAAAGTAAGTGTCTTGGGGCTGGGGATGTAGCTCAGTGGCACAGCGCCTGCCTGGCAAGCGTGAGGTCGTGAGTTCAATTCCTGGTACTGGAAGAAAAACAAAACAAAACAAAACAAAATAAGTGTCTTGATCTGCTCAGCGGCAGGAGGTCCTGCTGTTTATTCTGAGGTATAAATGAGAATGGATGGATAGTATGTAGAACAAGTCACTTCTTATGAAGGAAGGTTTTTGTTTTGTTTTTTCTTATGGAAGCTTCTTTGCCTTCTCAGTTCACAATCTCTTTTAATAATCTCCTAATGGATCTTTCTACTTCAAGTTTTGACTCCCCTCGTGCGTCTCCAGCAAACCCCAAATTTGATGTGTTACTCATTTGCTTAGAACAACACGTCATTGCCTCCGCGTACCACTTACGATATAGCTTAAAACCCTTAATTTGCTTCTGGGTATCCTGTGATGATAAGACCCTTTACTCTTTTCCGAAGCTTGTATTGTTCATCTCTTGCACTGTGACTCATCAGACCAGATTAACATCAGTTACTCACTGTCTCAACTCTTGCTTCTGCTCCTTTGCACCTGCAATTTTCTCTGCATGGAAAGCTGTTCACTTCCCGTGCTTCCTCCTTGATTCCATATTTGCCTTTTTAGGCCTGAGAGTTAGCTTCTTCAGCTCCTGGTAATAAAATCAAGGTGAAATGCCCCACATTTGTGTCGCCTCCATTGTAGCACATGTAACACTGTATTGTTTAGCCTGCTTTTGTGTGCGTAACCTTCCGTTCTGGAACTGCAAAGAACCAAATGTCTCATTTTCCATTTTACCCTAAATACCCAGCAGAGTGCCTGGCATATGAAGAGAGTTCAATGAGTATTTTCTTGTGAATGAATGAATATATTCCATGATCCATCCCCATTTCCAAGGTGTGATCAGTCACAAGTATGGTTCTGAAGTAAAATGTGAACATTACTGTGGCCCAATAGAAGAAACCCTAAAATCTCAACTGGGAATGCAGGGCAGAGGTGAAAGTCATTCTGTGAAGAAAGAATATCAGGGACCTTTATTTATTTTTATACTCACTTTTTGAAAATTAAGGTGTAATGTGCATATATTATCCACCCACTTAAAGCCTACATTATAATGGTTTTTGGTAAATTTACTAAATTGTGCACCTGTTACTGTAATCCACTTTGAGAAAATTTTTATTACTCCAATAAGATTCCTTTTGTGCATTTAGCTCCAGGCAACCACTAATCTACTTTCTATTTCTAAGGATTTGCCTTTTCTGGGGATTTTATACACACGGAGTCATATAATATGTGATCTTCTGTGTCTGGGTTCTTTCACTTAGCAGATTTTTCTCAAGGTTTATCCATTTTATAGTATACGTTAATATCTCATTCTTTTTATTGTCAAGTAATAATCCATTCTTTTGGTATATCACATTTCACTTATCAATTCATAAGTTGGGGGACTTTGAGTTGTTTCCATATATCGTTGGCTATTATGAATAATGCAAATGATGAACATTTGCATAAAAGTTTTCCAGCAGATAAATGCTTTCATTTCTCCTGATTAGATATCTAGGAATGGTATTTGTGGGTAGATTTATGTTTAACTGTTTAATAAACTGCTCACTGTTTTTCAAAGTTACTGTACCATTTTAGATTTCCACCAGCAATTTATGTGAAATGACCCTTGTTGGGGCTGGGGATTTAGCTCAGCGGCAAAGCGCCTACCTGGCAAGCGCAGGGTCCTGAGTTCGGTTCCCAGTACCGGAGAAAAAAACCAAAAAAAAAAAAAAAAAAGACCCTTGTTTTTAAGGGCAAGCTTTAATCAAGACTGTAGATACACTTTTATGCCATTAGTGGGTGGGGTACCAGCAGTTAATATACAGTTCTTATAGAACAAGCTGTGTACTATGGATGAGATGGTGGTAAACCTGGATGAGTTTTTCTCTGTATGCAAATGAATTTACAAGCCCTCAGAGATACTTTTAGGAACCTTCTGGAAAACCCATTGCCCATATACATTCCAGTGAGAATTCCACTTTGTAGATCTTGTTAGAGGAGAGCCATGTGACTCTTGGATTTATACAAATCACATGGAATCCATAGAAATGCACATAAAGAACAGGGAATGGATTTATACAGTTAGCACAATCTGGAATAGCCCATGGAACAAGTTTTTATTTAACACTTGCTGTGTGGACAGGATTAAGGTGATGCAGTGGCACATGGGTGACATAGAGGGTCAAGGAATTCAGGCTTATTAGGGAGACCACTTTAGTATATAGGAAATTGTAGCCAAATCCTGGAATATAATTTTGTTTTTTTAATAAATGTGGTAGCAACGCTGAGCAAAGGACTACCTATGGGAGCTGGAACGGTCAGGGAAGGCTTCCTGAGTGTGTGTGATTTACTGTAGAGGAGGGAATGTGGGAGGCACTCCAATTGGGGGACATCGGAATAGAAGGCTCACCAGTGCTGCTTGGTGAGATGATGGGGACCTTGACTTGGGCAAGTGAAGCCTGATCCGATCATGGAGCTGGTGGGAGCCTGCAGGTACTCGCCTTCCTTGGACTAGCAAGATACGCATTATATTTCTTCCTGTGATTTTAAGCTCTGTCGTATCCCAGATAGCTTTGCTTATTTTAAACTGAAGACTTAAGTTTTCTGGATTGTAAAATTCTTGCCAAAAAAAAAAAAAAAAAAAGTCCCAGGGCAACTCACTAGAAAGTTTGTTCTTTAAAAAAAAAAAAACAACAAAAAAAACACAAACCCTGCTTAGCAGTCATAAATAGCTTACTGGATATGAATTCAAGCAGGCCAAATTTGAAATTCTATTCTAATTCAAAGCATGTTACACAGGCCTGTTTTCAGATTGGCAAATCAAATGCTTTCCCAGATATTACAGGGGGATGTTAAGATAAACTAAGGCCACCGCAAAATAGGAAAGGCAATTGGATGCCGAACCTGACTGATAACAAGAGGCCTGATAAACTGATGGTTACTTTCTGGTTGGGTTGTTCAAAGATGGAATGATTAACCACACCACAAATCCTTTATGTATTACAAAGCTATCATAATAGGTACTTTCTGATGTTTTCTCAAGAAGCACTGTGAGGCTTCTGTTACGGGAATTAAGCTCATTTATTAAGGCTTGAGTTAACTAAGGTATGTATTGTTCTGAAGGAGGATTCTTTCATTCAGTAAATACTTACAGGGTACCTGCTGTGTGCCAGGCATTAGACCAGGAATGGAGATAGCAAGCTGAACAAAACATGATCTCCACATTCCATGAAGTATACACCTTAATTTGTTGTCAAGCCATAGGTTGATATTGACAGAAAACATGGATGAGGTGATGAGATGAGATATCTTGTCTTCTTTAAGCCTATGTGCAGACTTCTTTGCTGCCTTGGCGTAGAGCAGTGGTTTTCAACTGGAGGTGATTTTGTCAATTTCGGGAAACATTTTGATTGTCATAACTTGGGGGATGCTGCTGGATTTTGGTGGACAGAGGTCAGGGGTTCTGCTCAATATCCTGAAATACACAGAACAGCTCCGCACAACAAAGAATTATCCAGCTCCAAGTGTTGATAATACAGAGATTAAGAAACCCTGGCTGAGAGGAACATGAAATGAGAGGAATCCCACAAAGCCTTTTACCATGAGCCTATTTTTGACAAATATTATGATTAACATTGGAGAAAATGATTTATAAGAACAGAAAAGGATAGCAGATGCAACAAGAATAACACAGACATGTCACTGACGGAGTTGCTCTTTGAAAAATAAAGCCAGTCTTAAGAGAGCTTCTCCAAACAGGGACTCTGCTGACACTTGGGGTGGGAGGAGGTTTCTCTGTGTGTGGGACTGTTCTGTGAATTGCAGGATATTTCGCATTTCTGAAACACACCCATTAATGTCAGTAATACGATCTGGTGTTATGACAAATCCTGGGATGTCATGTGTTTCCACATCCCCCAGGAGGGAGGTACCACAAGCCCCTGTTGAGAACCTTCAAGGAAGGAGAATTGATCCAGAAACCAGGATGTGTGGATTCTAGACTAACTCAGTGGCTCTCTTTGGAAGTACTTCTACTTCTTTGAGCCACATACTTTTGTCTGTCTTTCAAGTGGAACATGGACATCCATCTTTGTGCAAGAAGAAAATCTCGGACCTTCTGTAATTTTATGTATTTTTCAAGTCATCTTTTTAAATGGCACATTTTTAATGTTTTCCATGTATCTGGTCTGGGTAGAGACCTGGGTACATAATTTATATAAAAATGGAAGTGCATTTGCGAGAAATGGGCTCAGTAGCATTTTATTGATGAGATAGACCGTCAGAGAAGTCAGCGACTCAGCCCCCTTCCCTTCTGACAGCCTAAGTTATGGGAAGAAATACTATAGAAGCTTGGGGCTTTCTAGCCGTGGATTCATCCCTACCCCCTGCTGGAGGGCACACAGGGCGATGGACATCGGTGTCACAAAGGAGCCACCCACTGAGTTCCATCTCCTGGTATTTGGAGAGTGGCATAGGGCTTTGGGCAAAAATTGACATGTTCCTTGTCACATGGAGTCAGAATTTTTAAAAACTGGCAAGCCACCAGGGTTTTTCAAATTATTCTCTACATGAGTGTGGAAAATACTATTCCCTGACAGAAAATTTGATTCACACTTTACAAAGAGCATGGGGACATGGTTGAATTGCATAATCGCCTCTCACAAAAGGGCTCTGAGAAGAAACGGCGTCTTCCAATCTTGCCCACTCCAACATGAGCAGAATAGCACACTTGTTTTCAAACACTCAGGCTGCACTGCGTTGAGCAACATAGTACAACTTTATATTCTTAAGACCACTCTCTGGAAGTTGTTCAGGGGCATGGTCCTCGCTCAGTCCCCCTCCACTGACGTCAGGCTGTGCTGCACACAGATGTGCCTCGTGAGGTCCAGAACTTGTCCACGGCCATTGCTATCTCAAGATTTCAGCTAGAAATCCTCTGCATTCCCTGTGCCCAACACCCTTAATTATCAGCTCCCCTCTTGCCCTTTAACTTGGGGAATGCATACTTATAGTCATATAAAGCAGTCATATTTGAGAAATCAGCTAGTTTCTTAGATTACTTACGTGTGGTAAGATTGTGCTTTGACAAATAAAAGCTCTTCTCCCGAGGGACTGAACCAAAATGAAAACTCTGGGCCTAGTTAGCCCAGTTCTTGGCAGGCGAGGAGGTTAATGTGATGTTAGAACAGAAATAACTTCCCTGTCGGTGTGCAGGTTGGTAGCTGAGTCACACACACTAACTGTGCTGTTTTAAGCACACTGTCATTGCTTGCAGCTTTGCTTGAGGGATGTACAGTATTCCCATGGTAGTTAAGGTAGAAGTACTTTACCCAGACGAAGTTTGAGTCAGAGAATCAGTGACCTAAAAGTGATCTTAAAAGAATTATTTAATTTGTCTCTGTCCTTCCTCAGAAGAAGTGTGGTGGAATGGGTAAGGGTGTGGGTCTCAGACCAGACTGCCTGCCCTGAATTTGCCCTTTGCTCCTCATTAGCTGTGCGACCGTGGGCCACCTGTTCATCTCTTCCGATGCTGTTTCCTCATCTACATGCAGACATGATGAGAAAGATAATGCTTGTGTCATAGCATCGCAGTGATATTTGAATGCATTATTACCTGGAAGATTTTGTTACATATATGTCACCTAGTAATGAGCTCCTATTATTAACTACTGTTCTTAACTTTAAACACAATTAATCATGACTCTTCCTAGGCTTGTAGGTTGTCTCTAAATGACTCCATAATTTTGAAGGTTTAATGAAAAAAATGCACATTTTAACCTGGCAAATACTTCTTTTGCATCTAATTGAGGAACACAAATTACTGATGATTATATATTTTGAGTGGAACGAAAATTCCTAAAGTGAGAGTGTTCTGCTTCCTGGGTTGGTTACTGGGAAATACTTTGTGTGTACCTCTAAGTTTAGGTAGGGCCAACAAAGCCATGTCCCATCCTTACAGTGAAGGGGCAGAGTAGGGCAGCTTCAGCAAGAGGCTGCTCTGTGTGAGGAGTGCATTTGAGGTTAGAACGTACAGTTGAATAGGGTTACAGTAAGAGGTTATGGGTTATTCGCCGTGTATCTTTATGAGTCAGGCAGTGTGACCTGGAGGTAGAAATAAATGTAGTGACTTTCCAGGGGCCTTCTGATCTAGCAACTCTGTAATTTTGAAAGGGCTTTGAGTCCATTGGCTCCACAAAAAATGTATTTGGTTTCAGTGGGAAGGAGTGTCCAAAGAGGGTGTTAGGCAATTGTCGTTTGTCAGTATCATGGATTTGATCCTCTCTCCGTCCTCACAGGGCCATGTGCCAAGTATCTACATTAAAATGTGAAAACTATGTTAATCTCTCAATTGTCCCAAGATTTGACAGGTCACATTTCAGTAGACAGTTAAGCAGTTCAGTGGTAGTGTAAGTTGACCCAGAGTTCATATCTATTAAAGGTCTTCATTCAGGCAGTTACCACAATTCTGCATTTTTCACAGATAGATCATTTCATTTATGGATGGTTCAGACTCTTCATTAGACCTGAGAATTTAAGGTCTGAGGTGCTTGGTTCCTTCAACCCAAAGATGTTCTGTGGGAGAGACTGTGAAGTATTCACTCATTTCATTGACCTCAGAGGTCAGAGAATATGGTGGTTTTCTTGAAAGTCCACGGCACATATGCTGTCCAGAATTTTTCTAAGCGGTTCATAAAGGTATGCCTACATTTCTATTGGCAGGTATTCTGTATTGTTTTGGTTACTTTCCTCTCATTGCTGGGACAAAATACCTGTTGCCCAAAATTAAGGAAGGAAAGGTTTATTTCGCTTACATTCTATGGAGGTTTCAGTCTGTACTTGGCAGGTTACAAGGCAGAGTGGCACATGGCAGAGGGCCACAGCTCATGGCGGCAGAACACAGCAAAAGCAACAAGCACAAAAGGGAGGAATGGCGGCAAGCAGCCTCTTCCTTTCCTTTACATATGCAAATTATCCACCCTAGGGCGGTGTAGCTCTCACACCCATAGTTAGTCAAACTCGAAAAGCCTGCCACATGACCACAGGAGACTTTGGGGGGACACCCAGACACAAACCCTCACATGTATTTTACATTATTATAACTTTATGTTGGAAATAGTAATTTTACTTGTAGAAAATAAATCAAGGTTAGAAGATGCCAGCCAGTCTCTGTATATTGGAATTTAGTGAATAGGATCCTCTGTGAAGCAGTCTGTTAGTACTTTTCTTTGGAGTGTCCTCATTACAGCCTCCCTGAGCTGCTTATTTCCAGTACAAAACACTTTAATATTTTTTATAAAAAGTCTTTAGTAAAAATACAGAAACATAACTCCCCTAAAGATGCCATTGATTGCTTTTCAGATCTTCTTTTGCAGACAGTCCCATAATTGATTTCCTTAGGTCCAGTGACAGGAAAGCACATAAACTTTCCATAATTTGAAAATGGAAGGACCTTGTATAAGTTACCCATTTGTTCTCACAGACCTTCAACTGTCCTTCCTTTTAGATACTTCTGCTGGGCATCAAATCTGGTTCAGATATCTTGTATTGTGAAACAGACCAGCAAGAAAACAAGCAAACAAACTAAACTAAACTAAACTAAACTAAACTAAACTAAACTAAACTAAACTTAAACTAGCTGTCGTTCTTTGCCCATACCTGAGCCTTCTTTCAGTGCTACCTCAGTCTTTCCTTTTCATCCCTATACCTTAAAGGGAATCCACATTTCATGGAAGCTGCTTTCCTCAAGTCATTATTGACCCTATGTCATCTGGAATTCTTTGTGCTGTCTTGGTGAACTAACTCCAACCAGCTTAATAATAATGGAACATTCTTAGCTCATGAATATCTTGAAGTGGATGAGGCTTGGAATCACTTCCTGAAATGATTCCTGGAACACCTAAATTCTCTCTGTGCCCATACTTGGGCTTTACCTTTAGGCTCCTGTATGTCACCCACTTACCTCTAGACCCCTCCACCTACAGATTAAGACTCTCACCTCTTATAGCAACAAGTATGCAAACTCTGGATAACACATCTTCACATCAAATCTGCCAGAGATAGAGAAAAAAATCTATTTCTCAGAGTTCTCAGCAAGTATCTCCTCGTATTACACTAACTGTGCTTGTGTTCTTGTCTGTACTTGAACCAATCCATCACACTGGCCAGGAGATTCAGAGTATGAAGATTGGTTAATGCCAGTCATGACCCATCTCTAGGCCTGTGGATGAGATTAGTAAGTCCAGATCGGGTGACTGAGAGTGGGGAAAGAGGCAAATTTGGGTGTTGTTAACGAAGAGGGGGGTGTCTTGGGCAACAGAAGTGGTTGTGATCTTTAAAATGGTTGTGGCCTTTTCCTTCTTGAAACTCCATTGTTTGATAATCAACTACCTTCTGTCTTGGTATTTCTGACCCCTCTCTCTCTCTGAACCTTTCTGAGCTCTTATACACTGGTTTCCCTTATGGATTCCTCTTGTCAGTCAGCATTGCTTTCCCCAGAATGCAATTTTTTCTTTTTCTATTTCTTTCTTTCATTGGTTGCTTTCATGTTTTATATCTTCTGAGTTTCCAATATTAATATAGAGTCTCCTAATCTCAGACATAATGAGTTCCTGAAAACATATCGAATAGTTATATGTACAGAAGTCAAACTCTAGAAGGCTTTGAGATACATGTGAAAAATTACTATAAAATCTCTAATTATGCTTGTTCTTTTAGATAACATCTTCAACCAGAAAGTATTTTCAGAATAGGAAACCTATTTCTTTGAATTTAATGCCTTTTCTTCACAACAGAGCTTGCTTTTGTCAGTTTAAATCCAGAGACTGCCTGACATTTTAGTTCTTTCTGACTTCTATGAAGTTTATGTTTCTTATTAATATCACTACTTTAGTGTCTGTACCCCTCTGTCTTCTGTTGTTATTAAAATTGTAAGGCCAACATGTAATAAATGCCAGCAGCCACACAACTGTACAGAACATCTTGCTGTTACCGCCAAAACTGGACACCTGGCTGGTAAGTGCAGTGGTGTTACCATGTGATTGGTCAAAATGTTCACTAATCAGGTCAAGATACAAAAATACAGGAATGGCACATGGAAAGTGACTTATGGCTGTTTATGCCAGTGTCCAGCAATCTCTGTAGTGGGCCACATGCTAAATACTGTAGGCTTTGCAGACCATGTGGTCTCCATTGTCACTGCTTCACTTTGCCTTTACCGTTGTAGCCTTCAATGCTATGTAAATAGATGAGGGTGGCCTGTACTACCATGAAACTTCGTGTGACCATTACATATTATGTGCATGTACCAAAATATTATATGTGTCCTCCAGAAATATGTACAACTCGTATATTATAATGGAAAAATTAAAGAACTTCTATGGACACCAAAACTTGAATTCCATGTAATTTTTGTATGTCACAAAATATGAACCTTCTTTTGATTTTTAAAAACCCTTTAAACATGTAAAGACCATTCTTAGCTCACAGGCAAAAAGAAAATCCTGCAGGCTAGAGTTTGCTCCCCAAGTTCTACTGCTTACTGGAATGAGCTAGCTAAAAAGTGAATCTGAACATTTTCCTTGAATGCTTGAATCCATCAAAGGTTTGTCAACAGGGTCTGAAAAACCAAGGTCCATCTTGGTCAAGATAACCTATTGGTTCCTTGTGATGAGAGCTCTAGCATCATGTCCTGCCTTACATGCTCCAGAATACTGACTTCCTTGCAGTTTCCTGACCACACTGAGCTATTTTCTTTCAGAAACCCTGATCTCCCTTTCTGGCATATCTTCCTTTTAGTTTATCCTTCTCCCATTTCTTTACAATGCAATAGAGGTGTTTGTTTATTTACTTTCACTAAGAGATTTCCTGCTGGCAGGACATCGTCCTGTCATTTCACTTGTAGTTGGTGTGCTACTAAAGCAGGCACTTGGTGGTATTTGCTGAATGCATGCACACATGCATGCATGGATGAATGGACAAGTGAATGAGTAGAATGGTATAGATAAATGAGCCAATTTTGCTAACAACTCTGACCAAAGTGTTGGTGGCTTCATGGGTTGAAACCAGTACAGGCTGTTCTTCATAGGAATGGGTTAGGTTCCTATGTTGATTTGTTGGTTGTTTAAAATTTGGAATAAATTTTCTCATATACCTGATGTTTTAAATTATATTTAACTGTTTAACCTGGTGTACCAAAAGATCATTAGATACCTAATGTTGCTGAAAATAACTAGAAAACTGAGGGGTTCACCTTTTACATTTTATTAAAATATTTCAATTAATTTATTCCATAAAATTTTCAAAAGCACTTCTTAGCCTTATGTAATACTGTAAATTAAACAGGCTTGAATGTTGATAAAGGAATAGTGTGGGTAAAGAAGGTAGATGGAGACACTCAGAAAAAATCTATGCGAAACAGTACTTTTAAGAGAATCGGGTCTATTCTTTATTCGTTATACTTCAAAATTTATTGTTTTCTTTGCCACAAGAACCTTCATTGAGATCATTAGAGACATCATACCTTTTTTTTGTGGACCAGTATAAATAACAGATGGATGCAATTTAGAGGCAAAAAAGGAAAAGAAAAACAACATAAAACTTAACTATTTACTTCTAACTTCCTTTAACAAAATTCTGCTTATCTCTTTAGCAATATTGTCTTTCATTTTCTTTTATATCCTCTTTTTCTCCTCTGATTTATTAGTATTTTTCTTGTGGTCCTTAATTTCCTTGTATACTGGCTAGGAGGACAGGTAGGTACCAGTGAGGTCAATAAGAAGATTGCTAACCTCATGGACTTGCATTTATTAATTGACTTGTTTGTTAAATCCTACCTCTAGTCAACAGCTTCTTTTTAAAATGCTTTCTAAATGTAAGGCAGAAGACCAGGCTTTCCTTCAGGTGGGGAAAATAGGTTAGAAAGACAAAGGGGAATTAATTGGAATGAAAGGAAACTTGATGAGAAAGAACAAGGTTTGATATTCAGAAACCTTGAAGATCCGGGTCTTTCTTGTAATATGTTTATGCTTAAAAATCTTCACATTACAGGAAATCTTACTGCAGACAAGTAAGTTTCCTTTTAACCTTCCCTCTTGCTGATGAAATATATGTCCAGATTTTTGTTTAGTGTATATGAGCATATATTACTAATAATAACTTTTATAAAGCAAGTGTTGTACTTTACTTCATTGATTCTCAAATGAAGATACTCCACTGTTTTTGTGCATCACTAAGAAAGAAGAAATTGCCACTCACCTTTGACACTCTGTCAGGTATGCATTCAGGGATATATAGCCCTGCTGTATCTATTCTCCACCCTGCTGTCTTCCCCGGATGACACTGTCAGTAGTCTCTCTTGTCTACTGGCTTCCAGTTGGTTCTGGCCAGTGGAAGACCTGTACAAGACATCGAGGGAAGGAGAACAGTGAGTAAGGGGGATTTTGCCTTGTACCTTTGTCCCTGAAGGACACTTTGTGCCTAATGCACTCCAAGATAGGACACTTTCTCATCTGCGTTCCTGACTCTTTCCTTCATCTTGACCTTTGCTTTTGTATTTAATTCTCTAGTTAAAAACCTCTCTCATAGAACCTAATTTGTTTCATTTTGAGACTGTGAGGATACATAAACTATCATTTGTAAGGCCAAGATGTTAAAATGTGCGGCTCTTAGAATTAATGCTACTTTCTCCCTCCCATAAAGTATATATGGGTATGTCTGCACAAAGGCTGGCGTGTTCATACTGCTATGAATAATAGTGGCATTATGCATGATAGCAAAAAATAGAAACAGCACAAATGTCTTATGAGCTAGGGAGTGGATAAGCAAAATGTGGTGTACCCGTACAATAAAGTGCCATTCAGCAACAAAACAGAATGGATTCTGAAACACACAACAGCACACACAAACCAGAAATATGAGTGAAGAAGCCAGGCACAAAGGACCACACGTTGTGCTTTGCAAAATCAGTAGAGAAAGAACAGTGCTTAGTGGGTGCCTAGGGCTGGGCATGGGAAACGGGATTAACTGTGGATGGGCACCATGGTTCCCCCTGGGAGGATGGCAAAGTTCTAATCCTAGATGATGATGCTCATTGCACAATTCAGTTGTGCGCTTACGGTACAAAAATGGTACATCAGTAAAGTTGTTTTTGAAAAAGTGCACATTAGGTATCTTTTTATGTCATTATGTAAATATGGCTCTAACTATATAACTTGTATTAGCCTTTGTAGCTAAGTCTCTGTTTTTCCGCCATGAAATATTGAGGAATTCCATGGCATAAATTTACTTGCATAAAAGCACTGATCAGAAATTGTTACAGGGGAGAGTTAGTATCCATGGCAGAAAGATCTTCTGTCCCAAGTGTCTCCAGGCCTTTCCTTGAGCCAAGGGCTCCCCTTGCTGGAATTTTTCCTCTGCCTGCTGTGTCAACTGGATCGCTCTTATTTTCTCGTGTATGCAAACACATCAGTTATGGTTCTTGCAAAAGCAGTTCTTCTGCATCAATCAGGAGGACTGATTCTAGTGGTTCCTTAATTTCAGCTGCCCATCTAGCGGACTGAAAAAGGGGGCTTATCCAGATATGTACACAATAGAAGCAAGTCTCTTTATTTAGTATTGGGAGTATTCTAATACCAGATGCTAAGAAAAATAAATACTGTTATTACATTCTTTTATTTGATTGCTATGTGGTATTTAATTTCATTGATAAAGTAAAATTTTTATCAAGTTTTTTTTCTATGCAACATCTTTGTACAGTGACGTATCTTCGTGCAAGGATGGTCAGCTCCTGTGTCTCGGAGGTGGGGGGTGCTTGCTAATGCAGATCCTGAAGGGACACTTCTGAATGATGGTTGTGGCAAGGAGCTTGTCTGAAGCCCTTCTCATTGCCATCAGGCAAAAGTATCCCAATGACACTGACTACCAGTCCTCTGTTCATCTTCCAGTAGTACAGACCCTGCCTGTGTAGAAAAGCTTTACTTAGCTCATCTCGCAATTGGGGTGGACACCGTGCTTCAAATTTAGCACTGAAGGACACTCATAAACTGCTTATTTCCTGCCTCCCAAATAGAGAGTGACATTCACGTGCCCAAGGTGATGGTGGCTGTCGTGGAGCAGAAGGGATCCGTACTTGTGCTTAGGTGGATCTGATATTTTGTGTATAGGCCATTTCCCCCCCTGTTATCTCATCCCCCTCTGGGTTGGGATGATAGTGAAACTTACTCCAAGTTTGTGACTGTCCATTTTATAGCCCTTACATGTATAAAATAAAATCAGTGACCCCAAAGGTAGTTGTTAACTTACATGTAAGATAGGGGCAGATTTTATAACTTAAAAAAGATTTTATAACTTAAAAAAGATTTTATAACTTAAAAAACTGCTAAAAGTTCCTGAAGGAAGGGAGAGTAGAAAAGATTACATGAGTGAGATCTGTTCTCTGTTGGAGCAGGAAATACAGAATCCTCTAAGAGTCTCCAGAATAATATTTCTGATGCTAGTCCTGATATTTATTGAGTGCCAACGGTGTGTAATACTGAGAAGTATAGTAAGTCGCCAGTTTACAAACGAGTTCCATTCTGGGAGAACGTTCGTAGTCAGATTAATTTGTAATCCACGACAAAGTAGGTCTTATACAACACACCTGTGATCTTATACGGTACACCTGTGAAAGTTCCCAGCTTGAATGTTTGCAAATCAGGAAGTTATTGTATGTCACAGATGTGTGTTTAATTTGATTCCAAAATAACCCTAAAAATTTATGCAGGGGGGAGTCCTCATGGGTAGTGAGGAAACACTAAGGCCCAGAGCAGCTAAACAGCTCAGATATGGACACTGAGTGAGGAGAGGGAGAAGCTGAGTGCTTTTTCCTGTATTACAACGATCTTTGCAACTCAGCCGTTAGGCAAGTGAAGCTGTATGGATGGGATTGGACTGGAGTAGCTTTGGAGATCATTCTGGCAGGAATCTCTAAGTCTCCTCAGTCTGCAACCTTTCCTTGTTCGTGGTCCCCTGGTACCCCTCCATGTGCCTAGGTCCCTCACTGACTCTCCCCAGCTCAGCCTTGACACGGGGAACCATTGGCAACTCAGTTGGAGGGAGTCTCTAAATCAGGTGTCCGTCAGTTGCAAACACAGTGTGTTGCAGGTCCGAGAACTGATGTGGGCTCAGGGAGAGATGTCTTTTGAATTTCAAGCCTTTTATTTCTGTTGCTAGAAATTAATGTTTAAATGATTTTTTTAAGATTATATTTTTTCTCTCTATGGGAGATTGTGTCCTGGGATGATAACCAACGAGACTTAATAAATTGGTTTCCAAATAATTTATCTTCTAAACAAAATGACTTTGAAAGTGAAATGGGGCTCTATTAATAATACCCCAGAACATCTCCCATGAACAGGAACATACAGCTACCTACACGAGGGAATTTTAAAACAGAATATCTTTGAAAGCTGGGGAGTACTTGCACATATTTCATAATTTGGAGACAGTTGCTTTAGGTAGTGTCTCAGTAGTTTTAAATAAAATACATGCAAGTCTCCAGGGCAATTGAAACAGGGGAAGAAGAGTAACTTTTGGTTTGCTGATTATTAATAGCCTCAGTGCATTTAAATTACCAGTAAATCTCCCTTGTCTGGATCACACATTTGGGTTCTGTCTTTCATTTGCAATCCTGCAAGCTATCCAAATATAAACATCCTTAATGAAGCGGTAAGATACCGAGATGAAACAATGTCCAAGGTGTGAATTCTTGCACCATCCGTAACTCAAACTGAAGTGTGACTTTCTGTGATTGCAGAATGGCTGTTTGCCAAGTTGTATAACAAAAACTCTGGTAATTGCAGCTCTAAGTAATTCATATTATCTTTAAACATCTATTTTTAAGTTAGAGGAAACAGTAAAACAAAAACCCAAATAGTAAAATCTCTTCTTCAAGTTGCTACATTTATTTAAATAACTGGTTTTTATGTTAAATACCTTCCAAGATGTTTGTTGCTTTTGTCAGTGATTTTTATGAAGTATCATTAATGGATAGAGATTGGGAGGGATAGTAAATGGAAAATATATTTGGTGAAAGTCTTCTGATCAGCCTATAAATATCAGAAATAATTCTGTGCACTTGAAAATGATGCCATTAACCTTTGGAATTTCTGTAGGAAATTTGGATATTAGTCCTCTGTATTTATCACAAACTGTGATTCCTTTGATATTGATTATATTTGCACTTTGTGTTGGTTTGGGGCTTATTTTGCAAGGGGAACAATATAATACAGGACACATACTTTATATGATTATTTATAATAGTCACTCAAAGAACAGTATACAAAAGAGTGCAGGAAATCTGTCCACACGCTAAGACCATGGAATCCAGCTGAGGGCCTGGATCCCACAACAGTGTCCTACATGAGTTGAGCTGAATACCCAGAGCTCATAACAATGCCTCCCATGAATCCAACTGGAGGCCCAGAGCCCATGACAACATCTCATGCAGGCCTGTTTCATGGATCTGCTGGGAAGGCCCAAAGGTCGGTGGTGGAATCTACAAAGTCTATGCCAGCAGGATGAAGGACCTGTGCTAGCAGGCTGAGGGATCTGCACTGGAGCCAGGAAGTGATGCTCAGAAGAACCAGAGCTCCCCAAAAAGTAGCACGGCCATCCTCGGCAACTATGAGGTCCCGAGCTCCTCCGATGATCAGGATGGC